>NW_026290962.1:112500-150000 GCF_023373465.1 Oncorhynchus keta | reverse complement strand
TGCTAACAGTATGGTGGTGGTGGTATATGCTAACAGTATGGTGGTGGTATATGCTAACAGTGTGGTGGTGGTATATGCTAACAGTGTGGTGGTGGTATATGCTAACAGTGTGGTGGTGGTATATGCTAACAGTGTGGTGGTGGTGTGGTGGTGGTATATGCTAACAGTATGGTGGTGGTATATGCTAACAGTGTGGTGGTGGTATATGCTAACAGTGTGGTGGTGGTATATGCTAACAGTGTGGTGGTGGTATATGCTAACAGTGTGGTGGTGGTATATGCTAACAGTGTGGTGGTGGTATATGCTAACAGTGTGGTGGTGGTATATGCTAACAGTGTGGTGGTGGTATATGCTAACAGTGTGGTGGTGGTATATGCTAACAGTGTGGTGGTGGTATATGCTAACAGTGTGGTGGTGGTATATGCTAACAGTGGTGGTGGTGCTAACAGTGTGGTATGCTAACAGTGTGGTGGTGGTGTATATGCTAACAGTGTGTGGTGGTGGTATATGCTAACAGTGTGGTGGTGGTATATGCTAACAGTGTGGTGGTGGTATATGCTAACAGTGTGGTGGTGGTATATGCTAACAGTGTGGTGGTGGTATATGCTAACAGTGTGGTGGTGGTATATGCTAACAGTGTGGTGGTGGTATATGCTAACAGTGTGGTGGTGGTATATGCTAACAGTGTGGTGGTGGTATATGCTAACAGTGTGATGGTGGTATATGCTAACAGTGTGGTGGTGGTATATGCTAACAGTGTGGTGGTGGTATATGCTAACAGTGTGATGGTGGTATATGCTAACAGTGTGGTGGTGGTATATGCTAACAGTGTGATGGTGGTATATGCTAACAGTGTGGTGGTGGTATATGCTAACAGTGTGATGGTGGTATATGCTAACAGTGTGGTGGTGGTATATGCTAACAGTGTGGTGGTGGTATATGCTAACAGTGTGATGGTGGTATATGCTAACAGTCTGGTGGTGTGGTGTTTCAGTGTTTTACAGTCCATATAGGACACAGTGGAGGGAGTGTCTGTCTTAGTCCAGGGAAGATATAAGAGACACTCTGCGGCTGTCAGTTTGTGGATTGCAGATTTGCACGCTGTCTGTTTAAAGTATTTGTACACTTTCTGTCTCAATCTGTCTGTCTTCACTCCATGCTAACAGTCTGGCAGTATTTCACCGTCTGTAGACAGACATCTTTAATCAGTTTGCCTCTCAGCCGAACTCTATGTGCTGCTAATCCCCTTTAATGGCCAGCCTGGATTCCATCTTTTCAACATAATATCTCTGTTCTTTTAACATTTTTGTGAGTATAATCTTTACTGTTCATTTATGATTGTTTATTTCACAATGTATTGTTTATTTCACTTGCTTTGTAAATGGAAACATACTGTGGCAAGAAAAGAAGGTGAACCCTTTGGAATTACCTGGATTTCTGTGTGAATTGGTCCAACATTTGATCTGATCTTCATCTAGGTCACAACAACAGACAAACACAGTCTGATTAAACTAATAACACAAAGAATTATATGTTTTCATGTCTTTATTGAACACCATGTAAACATTCTCAGTGCAGGGTGGGAAAAGTATGTGAACCCTTGGATTTAATAACTGGTTGACCCTCCTTTGGCAGCAATAACCTCAACCAGACGTTTTCTGTAGTTGCGGATCAGACCTGCACGACGGTCAGGAGGAATTTTGGACCATTCCTCTTTACAAAACTGCTTCAGTTCAGCAATGTTCTTCGGATGTCTGGTGTGAACTGTTCTCTCGAGGTCCCCTCTCTCTCTCTCTGCAACAGCATCTCAATCAGGTTGAGGTCAGGACTCTAACTGGGCCACTCCAGAAGGCATATTTTCTTCTGTTTAAGACATTCTGTTGTTGATTTACGATAGTGACAGAGAGAGTGGAGGAGATAGTGACAGAGAGAGTGGCAGAGAGTGGAGGAGATAGTGACAGAGAGAGTGGAGGAGATAGTGACAGAGAGGGTGACAGAGAGGGTGACAGAGATGACAGAGAGAGTGACAGACAGAGTCTGAGAGTGGAGAGAGAGAGTGAGAGAGACAGAGAGTGACAGAGACAGAGAGGGTGACAGAGAGAGTGGAGGAGATAGTGACAGAGAGGGTGACAGAGAGTGGAGGAGAGGAGAGGGTAGTGACAGAGGGTGAGACAGAGTGAAGGAGTTAATGACAGAAAGAGTTTTCATGTCTTTATTGAGATAGAGACAGAGAGAGGGTGAGAGAGTGACAGAGAGACAGAGAGAGTGGAGGAGATAGTGACAGAGAGGGTGGAGGAACTGAGTTGACAGATGAGATGTCTGGAGGAGTGACAGAGAGAGAGAGCAGAATCAGAGAGGTCAGGAGAGGGTGACAGAGAGCCACTGGAGAAGATAGTGACAGAGAGGGACAGGAGAGAGGGTGAAGAGAGTGACAGAGAGAGTGAGAGAGATAGTGACAGAGAGAGTGGAGGAGATAGTGACAGAGAGATTGGAGGAGATGAGAGAGGGTGAGAGAGAGTGACAGAGAGAGTGGAGGAGATAGTGACAGAGAGAGTGGAGGAGATAGTGACAGAGAGGGTGACAGAGAGGGTGACAGAGAGAGTGGAGGAGATAGTGACAGAGAGGGTGATGACAGAGAGAGTGACAGAGAGAGTGGAGGAGATAGTGACAGAGAGAGTGAAAGAGAGGGTGACAGAGAGAGTGACAGAGAGAGTGACAGAGAGAGTGAAAGAGAGGGTGACAGAGAGAGTGGAGAAGATAGTGACAGAGAGAGTGGAGGAGATAGTGACAGAGAGAGTGGAGGAGATAGTGACAGAGAGAGTGGAGGAGATAGTGACAGAGAGATTGGAGGAGATAGTGACAGTGAGTGACAGAGAGAGTGAAGGAGTTAGTGACAGAGAGAGTGAAGGAGATAGTGAAAGAGAGTGACAAAAAGAGTGACAGAGAGAACGACAAAGCGAGTGACAGAGATAGTGACAAAATGTCAAACCCCCACCCCGCCTTGCCTCCCCTTGTCCTGTTAGATAGTGTTCACAGAGCACACACACACACACACACACACACACACACACACACACACACACACACACACACACACACACACACACACACACACACACACACACACACACACACACACACACACACGTTTCTCAGAGTGTCATAGGGTTATTGGGGAGGGCATGTTTCTGTAAACGACATCACAAAGTGGAGGTAATTAGCCATGAAATGTGCTCCATGCGACGGCTTTGGGCCTGAGCCCCTCACCCCTACGGATTCAAATCACACTGACCAGGGGGAGGGAGAGAGAGGGAGGAGAGTCAATGTTAGGGACGCAGAAAATGAGAGCCAGCCAGTGAGAAAGAGAGGGAGGAGAGTGACCATCATTTTACACCCCCAACACCCCCATCACTTTACACCCCCATCACTTTACACCCCCAACACCCCATCACTTTACACCCCCAACACCCCCATCACTTTACACCCCCAACACCCCATCACTTTACATCCCCAACACCCCATCACTTTACACCCCCATCACTTTACACCCCCAACACCCCATCACTTTACACCCCCAACACCCCCATCACTTTACACCCCCAACACCCCATCACTTTACATCCCCAACACCCCATCACTTTACACCCCCAACACCCCATCACTTTACACCCCAACACTCCCATCATTTTACACCCCCAACACTCCCATCATTTTACACCCCAAACACCCCATCACTTTACACCCCCATCATTTTACACCCCAAACACCCCATCACTTTACACCCCCATCACTTTACACCCCCAACACCCCATCACCTTACACCCCCAACACCCCATCACTTTACACCCCCATCACTTTACACCCCCAACACCCCATCACTTTACACCCCCAACACCCCATCACTTTACACCCCCATCATTTTACACCCCATCACTTTACACCCCCAACAACCCATCACTTTACACCCCATCACTTTACACCCCCAACACCCCATCACTTTACACCCCAATCACTTTACACCCCCAACACCCCAATCACTTTACACCCCCATCACTTTACACCCCCAACACCCCATCACTTTACACCCCCAACACCCCATCACTTTACACCCCCATCACTTTACTGCCCCATCACTTTACATCCCATCACTTTACTCCCCCATCACTTTACAACCCCATCACTTTACACCCCCATCACTTTACACCCCCATCACTTTACTCCCCCATCACTTTACTCCCCATCACTTTATACCCCCATCACTTTACACCCCCATCACTTTACACCCCCATCACTTTACACCTCCATCACTTTACACCCCCATCACTTTACTCCCCATCACTTTACACCCCCATCACTTTACACCCCCATCACTTTACTCCCCCATCACTTTACTCCCCATCACTTTATACCCCCATCACTTTACACCCCCATCACTTTACACCCCCATCACTTTACACCCCATCACTTTACACCCCCATCACTTTACTCCCCCATCACTTTACAACCCCATCACTTTACACCCCCATCACTTTACACCCCCATCACTTTACTCCCCCATCACTTTACTCCCCATCACTTTATACCCCCACTTTATCACTTTACACCCCCATCACTTTACACCCCCATCACTTTACACCTCCATCACTTTACACCCCCATCACTTTACTCCCCATCACTTTACACCCCCATCACTTTACACCCCATCACTTTACACCCCCATCACTTTACACCCCCATCACTTTACTCCCCATCACTTTACACCCCCATCACTTTACACCCCCAACACTTTACACCCCCAACACCCCCATCACTTTACACCCCCAACACTTTACAACCACAACACCCCCATCACTTTACACCCCCAACACTTTACCTCCCCAACACCCCCATCACTTTACACCCACAACACTCCCTCTCTTCCCCTTCTCCGTCCCATTCCACCCCTCTTCAACACACTCCCCTCTCCATAACACCCCCCTCCCCTGCTCCCTGGTCCCATCAGGGTGTGAGATGAGACCATTGAACTCCTGTTTGCTCAAGTGGAGGCCTGGCCAATTACCTTCTCCAGCTCCCTGCAGCTCGCTGAGACATTAACGACACCAATTAAGGCCCTGCAGTAAGGGTCTGGGCCATGGGGTCAGACACACACACACACACACACACACACACACACACACACACACACACACACACACACACACACACACACACACACACACACACACACACACACACACACACACACACACACACACACACACACACACACACACACACACACACACACACACACACACACACACACACACACATATATATAGAGACACACATAAAGACATACACGCATACACACACACACACAGACACACACACACACATATATATAGAGACACACATAAAGACATACACGCATACACACACACAAACAACACCCCATCACCCCATCACGGCCTACAGGGAGGAGGTGAGGGCCCTCGGAGTGTGGTGTCAGGAAAATAACCTCACACTCAACGTCAACAAAACTAAGGAGATGATTGTGGACTTCAGGAAACAGCAGAGGGAACACCCCTATCCACATCGATGGAACAGTAGTGGAGAGGGGAGCAAGTTTTAAGTTCCTCGGCGTAGACATCACAGACAAACTGAATTGGTCCACTCACACAGACAGCGTCGTGAAGAAGGCGCAGCAGCGTCTCTTCAACCTCAGGAGGCTGAAGAAATTTGGCTTGTCACCAAAAGCACTCACAAACTTCTACAGATGCACAATCGAGAGCATCCTGGCGGGCTGTATCACCGCCTGGTACGGCAACTGCTCCGCCCTCAACCGTAAGGCTCTCCAGAGGGTAGTGAGGTCTGCACAACGCATCACCGGGGGCAAACTACCTGCCCTCCAGGACACCTACACCACCCGATGTTACAGGAAGGCCATAAAGATCATCAAGGACATCAACCACCCGAGCCACTGTCTGTTCACCCCGCTATCATCCAGAAGGCGAGGTCAGTACAGGTGCATCAAAGCTGGGACCGAGAGACTGAAAAACAGCTTCTATCTCAAGGCCATCAGACTGTTAAACAGCCACCACTAACATTGAGTGGCTAACTGCCAACACACTGACACTGACACTGACACTGACTCAACTCCAGCCACTTTAACCTCTTGCACGCAGGCGTCCCATCTAGAGCTCTGGAAATGCAAATGCGCTACGCTAAATGCTAATAGTATTAGTTAAAACTCAAACGTTCATTAAAATACACATGCAGGGTATTGAATTAAAGCTACACTCGTTGTGAATCCAGGCAACAAGTCGGATTTTTAAAATGCTTTTCGGCGAAAGCATGAGAAGCTATTATCTGATAGCATGTAACACCCCAAAAGACCCGCAGGGGACGTAAACAAAATAATTAGCATAGTCGTCGCTACACAAACCTCACAAATAAAATATAAAATATTCATTACCTTTGACCATCTTCTTTGTTGGCACTCCTAGATGTCCCATAATCACTATTGGGTCTTTTTTTCGATTAAATCGGTCCATATATAGCCTAGATATCGATCTATGAAGACTGTGTGATAAACGGAAAAAATAGCGTTTCATAACGTAACGTCATTTTTTTAAATTCAAAAAGTCGACGATAAACTTTCACAAAACACTTCGAAATACTTTTGTAATGCAACTTTAGGTATTAGTACACGTTAATAAGCGATAAAATTCATCAGGAGGCGATGTCAATTCTATAGGTGTCCGTCTCGAAAAAATGTCTGGAGAGAGCTCGACCAAAACATCCGGTCAGAGACCGGAGGGAATCGGTTCCCTTGATTCGGTTTGACCAAGAATCAAAGCTGAATCAAATGACTCTAGACAACGTGTGGAAGCTGTAGGCACTGCAACCTCGGCCTCATTTAATTCGGTTCACTTTGAACAATTCCTGGAAGTGGCGCATGGATATTTATTTCCATTTTCAGTGATCAGATTTTCCTGTGCTTTTCGATGAAACGCACGTTCTGTTATAGTCACAGCAGTGATTTAACCAGTTTTATAAACGTCTGAGTGTTTTCTATCCACACATACTAATCATATGCATATACTATGAGCAGCAGGGCGCTGAAATGTTGCGCGATTTTTAACAGAATGTTCGAAAAAGTAGGGGGTAGGAGTAACAGGTTAATAATGGGAATTGATGGGAAATGATGTAAATATATCACTAGCCACTTTAAACAATGCTACCTTATATAATGTTACTTACCCTACATTATTTATCTCATATGCATACGTATATACTGTACTCTATATCATCGACTGCATCCTTATGTAATACATGTATCACTAGCCACTTTAACTATGCTACTTTGTTTACATACTCATCTCATATGTATATACTGTACTCGATACCATCTACTGTATGCTGCTCTGTACCATCACTCATTCATATATCCTTATGTACATATTCTTTATCCCCTTACACTGTGTATAAGACAGTAGTTTTGGAATTGTTAGTTAGACCCTTGTTGGTTATTACTGCATTGGCTAGAAGATCCATTTCGCTACACAAACTTCACAGTGTATGAAGGAACACTATCAAAGGGTGTGTACACTAGTCCAGTACCGTCATATTCCTCATGACTGTGTATATCAGGGCCTCTAGCTGACAGAGAGAGAGAGAGACAGAGAGGATAGAACGATAGAGAGAGAGAGAGAGAGGATAGAACGATAAAGAGAGAGAGAGAGAGAGAGATAGAACGATAAAGAGAGAGAGATAGAAGAGAGAGGATAGAACGATAGAGAGAGAGAGAGGATAGAACGATAGAGAGAGAGAGAGAGAGAGAGAGAGAGAGAGGATAGAGAGATAGAGAGAGAGAGAGAGAGAGAGAGAGAGAGAGAGAGAGAGAGAGAGATAGAACGATAGAGAGAGAGAGAGAGGATAGAACAATAGAGAGAGAGAGAGAGAGAGAGAGAGAGAGAGAGAGAGAGAGAGAGGGGATAGAATGATAGAGAGAGAGATGATAGAACGATAGAGAGAGAGAGAGAGAGAGAGAGTGAGAGTGGATAGAACGATAGGGAGAGAGAGAGAGAGAGAGAGAGAGAGAGAGAGAGAGAGAGAGAGAGAGAGAGAGAGAGAGGATAGAGTGATAGAGTGATAGAGAGAGAGAGAGATGATAGAACGATAGAGAAAGAGAGAGGTGACATCAGAGACCACTCACCATAATGAGGAATCACTAGAGATAGGCAGACACACACACTACTTTCTGCCAATGTTAGAGAGGGGAAGAGAAACAGACTGACATATCTATTCTTTGGCTCTAAACTCTCCACATTAACACAGCTGCCAAGCTGGGCTGGGGTCCACAACACATCCCTCCTCTCCCTTCATCCCTCCCTGTCTCTTTCCCTCCATCCCTCCCTGTCTCTCTCCCTCCATCCCTCCCTGTCTCTTTCCCTCCATCCCTCCCTGTCTCTCTCCCTCCATCCCTCCCTGTCTCTTTCCCTCCATCCCTCCCTGTCTCTGTCCCTCCATCCCTCCCTATCTCTTTCCCTCCATCCCTCCCTGTCTCTGTCCCTCCATCCCTCCCTGTCTCTTTCCCTCCATCCCTCCCTGTCTCTGTCCCTCCATCCCTCCCTGTCTCTTTCCCTCATCCCTCCCTGTCTCTCTCCCTCCATCCCTCCCTGTCTCTTTCCCTCCATCCCTCCCTGTCTCTGTCCCTCCATCCCTCCCTATCTCTTTCCCTCCATCCCTCCCTGTCTCTGTCCCTCCATCGCTCCCTGTCTCTTTCCCTCATCCCTCCCTGTCTCTCTCCCTCCATCCCTCCCTGTCTCTCTCCCTCCATCCCTCCCTGTCTCTCTCCCTCCATCCCTCCCTGCCCCTCTCCCTCCATCCCTCCCTGCCCCTCTCCCTCCATCCCTCCCTCTCTCTTCATCCCTCCCTGTCTCTCTCCCTCCATCCCTCCCTGTCTCTCTCCCTCCATCCCTCCCTGTCTCTTTCCATCCATCCCTCCCCATCTCTGTCCCTCCATCCCTCCCTGTCTCTTTCCCTCATCCCTCCCCATCTCTTTCCATCCATCCCTCCCTGTCTCTGTCCCTCCATCCCTCCCTGTCTCTTTCCCTCATCCCTCCCTGTCTCTCTCCCTCCATCCCTCCCTGTCTCTTTCCCTCCATCCCTCCCTGTCTCTGTCCCTCCATCCCTCCCTATCTCTTTCCCTCATCCCTCCCTGTCTCTCTCCCTCCATCCCTCCCTGTCTCTCTCCCTCCATCCCTCCCTCTCTCTTCATCCCTCCCTGTCTCTTTCCATCCATCCCCCCCCATCTCTGTCCCTCCATCCCTCCCTGTCTCTTTCCCTCATCCCTCCCCATCTCTTTCCCTCCATCCCTCCCTGTCTCTGTCCCTCCATCCCTCCCTGTCTCTTTCCCTCATCCCTCCCTGTCTCTCTCCCTCCATCCCTCCCTGTCTCTTTCCCTCCATCCCTCCCTGTCTCTGTCCCTCCATCCCTCCCTATCTCTTTCCCTCATCCCTCCCTGTCTCTCTCCCTCCATCCCTCCCTGCCCCTCTCCCTCCATCCCTCCCTGCCCCTCTCCCTCCATCCCTCCCTCTCTCTTCATCCCTCCCTGTCTCTCTCCCTCCATCCCTCCCTGTCTCTCTCCCTCCATCCCTCCCTGTCTCTTTCCATCCATCCCTCCCCATCTCTGTCCCTCCATCCCTCCCTGTCTCTTTCCCTCATCCCTCCCCATCTCTTTCCCTCCATCCCTCCCTGTCTCTGTCCCTCCATCCCTCCCTGTCTCTTTCCCTCATCCCTCCCTGTCTCTCTCCCTCCATCCCTCCCTGTCTCTCTCCCTCCATCCCTCCCTGCCCCTCTCCCTCCATCCCTCCCTGTCTCTCTCCCTCCATCCCTCCCTGCCCCTCCATCCATCCCTCTCTCTCCCTTCATCCCTCCCTGTCTCTCTCCCTCCATCCCTCCCTGCCTCTCTCCCTCCATCCCTCCCTGCCTCTCTCCCTCCATCCCTCCCTATCTCTCTCTCTTCATCCCTCCCTGTCTCTCTCCCTTCATCCCTCCCTGCCTCTCTCCCTCCATCCCTCCCTGCCCCTCTCCCTCCATCCCTCCCTGCCTCTCTCCCTCCATCCCTCCCTATCTCTCTCTCTTCATCCCTCCCTGTCTCTCTCCCTTCATCCCTCCCTGCCTCTCTCCCTCCATCCCTCCCTGCCCCTCTCCCTCCATCCCTCACTGCCTCTCTCCCTCCATCCCTCCCTATCTCTCTCTCTTCATCCCTCCCTGTCTCTCTCCCTTCATCCCTCCCTGCCTCTCTCCCTCCATGCCTCTCTCCCTCCATCCCTCCCTGCCTCTCTCCCTCCATCCCTCCCTATCTCTCTCTCTTCATCCCTCCCTGTCTCTCTCCCTTCATCCCTCCCTGCCTCTCTCCCTCCATCCCTCCCTGCCTCTCTCCCTCCATCCCTCCCTATCTCTCTCTCTTCATCCCTCCCTGTCTCTCTCCCTTCATCCCTCCCTGCCTCTCTCCCTCCATGCCTCTCTCCCTCCATCCCTCCCTGCCTCTCTCCCTCCATCCCTCCCTATCTCTCTCTCTTCATCCCTCCCTGTCTCTCTCCCTTCATCCCTCCCTGCCTCTCTCCCTCCATCCCTCCCTGCCTCTCTCCCTCCATCCCTCCCTGCCTCTCTCCCTCCATATCTCTCTCCCTTCATCCCTCCCTGTCTCTCTCCCTTCATCCCTCCCTGTCTCTCTCCCTTCATCCCTCCCTGTCTCTCTCCCTTCATCCCTCCCTGTCTCTCTCCCTTCATCCCTCCCTGTCTCTCTCCCTTCATCCCTCCCTGTCTCTCTCCCTCATCCCTCCCTGTCTCTCTCCCTTCATCCCTCCCTGTCTCTCTCCCTCATCCCTCCCCGCCTCTCTCCCTTCATCCCTCCCTGCCTCTCTCCCTTCATCCCTCCCTGCATTTCTCCATCCCTCCCAACAGAAGAGACATAAACAACTCAAACCAATCAGAAATGCATAATGTGGAGCCTCTCTTGAGTCACGGATGTATTCCCTTTGTAGATCAGCTAGTGAGCTGCGGTGGTCTTCAGTGTGTGGGTTGAATCGGGCTTGTTGGGAGGCTGTAGAGGAGATGTAGGGGGGAATCTTCAGATCTGTGGCTGAGTTCACACGTCTCTTTCCTCCCTGTCTCATTAACAGCTGTCTGGCTGGAGCAGACCAATACAGCTGTGTTTACTGTCAGTCTCCCCCACACGCACGCACACACACACACACACACACACACACACACACAGACACGCACACGCACACACACACACTCAGCATAAATGTAGAAACTACTGGACTGTCTTCCTCTGGTGTATGAGGAAGAGGTTGCAGGACTTAAGACAATTGATTCAAATATTCAAGCTCTTAAAATAATCATTATCACAGTAGAATCAGGTGTGTTAGCGCTGGGTGGGAACAAAAGCCTGCACAGTGCTCCCCAGGTTTCTCCCTGTAATGTAGTCAAAACAGATCAGGGTGGAGTGGTCCTCTCCTGCCTCTGGTCTGCTGCCAGAAGCTTCCGTTCAGTTCTGCTTGTAAGAGGTTCTGTCCAGTGTCCCACCACAGTTCTGCTTGTAAGAGGTTCTGTCCAGTGTCCCACCACAGTTCTGCTTGTAAGAGGTTCTGTCCAGTGTCCCACCACAGTTCTGCTTCTAAGAGGTTCTGTCCAGTGTCCCACCACAGATCTGCTTCTAAGAGGTTCTGTCCAGTGTCCCACCACAGTTCTGCTTGTAAGAGGTTCTGTCCAGTGTCCCACCACAGTTCTGCTTGTAAGAGGTTCTGTCCAGTGTCCCACCACAGTTCTGCTTGTAAGAGGTTCTGTCCAGTGTCCCACCACAGTTCTGCTTCTAAGAGGTTCTGTCCAGTGTCCCACCACAGTTCTGCTTGTAAGAGGTTCTGTCCAGTGTCCCACCACAGTTCTGCTTGTAAGAGGTTCTGTCCAGTGTCCCACCACAGTTCTGCTTGTAAGAGGTTCTGTCCAGTGTCCCACCACAGTTCTGCTTGTAAGAGGTTCTGTCCAGTGTCCCACCACAGTTCTGCTTGTAAGAGGTTCTGTCCAGTGTCCCACCACAGTTCTGCTTGTAAGAGGTTCTGTCCAGTGTCCCACCACAGTTCTGCTTGTAAGAGGTTCTGTCCAGTGTCCCACCACAGTTCTGCTTCTAAGAGGTTCTGTCCAGTGTCCCACCACAGATCTGCTTGTAAGAGGTTCTGTCCAGTGTCCCACCACAGATCTGCTTGTAAGAGGTTCTGTCCAGTGTCCCACCACAGATCTGCCTCTAAGAGGTTCTGTCCAGTGTCCCACCACAGATCTGCTTCTAAGAGGTTCTGTCCAGTGTCCCACCACAGTTCTGCTTCTAAGAGGTTCTGTCCGGTGTCCCACCACAGATCTGCCTCTAAGAGGTTCTGTCCAGTGTCCCACCACAGATCTGCCTCTAAGAGGTTCTGTCCAGTGTCCCACCACAGATCTGCTTCTAAGAGGTTCTGTCCAGTGTCCCACCACAGTTCTGCTTCTAAGAGGTTCTGTCCGGTGTCCCACCACAGATCTGCCTCTAAGAGGTTCTGTCCAGTGTCCCACCACAGATCTGCCTCTAAGAGGTTCTGTCCAGTGTCCCACCACAGATCTGCTTCTAAGAGGTTCTGTCCAGTGTCCCACCACAGTTCTGCTTCTAAGAGGTTCTGTCCGGTGTCCCACCACAGATCTGCTTCTAAGAGGTTCTGTCCGGTGTACCACCACAGATCTGCCTCTGGTCAAAACTCTACGACACAAATAGAAGCTGATTGATTGACTGATTGATGTTTACCTTCGGAACCTGTGGAACACCTATGGAACATTCCAGAACATTCCAGAACCACCTGACCCAGTCTGCTCCCTAGTGGGGGGTTGACAGATATAGGGCTGGGAGTGGGGGTGTGAACACACACACACACACAATTGGTCACAGTGCGAGCACCATAGTGGGCTACAAGCAGGAGCTGCACAACAACAAAGTCCCAGAGGTCCACGAACTGTCAGAGGAGACAGAGGGGGGTACAAGGGGGACAGAGAGGGGTACGAGGGGGATGGGGGGGTACGAGGGGGACAAGGTACGAGAGGGCAGAGGGGGGTACGAGGGAGACAGAGGGGGGTACGAGGGGGTCTAGGGGGGACAGAGGGGGGTACAGGGGTGTAGCCCCTCTCCGAGGAGAGTGTTTGGGAGGCTGTGTGGTCTGGGGGGGACAGAGGGGGGGTACAGGGGGAGGTGGGGAAAGTACTCAATCGTCATACTTGTGTAAAAGTAAAGACACCTTAATAGAAAATGACTCAGGGGAAAAGTCCCCCAATAAAATACTACTTGAGCAAAAGTCTAAAAGTATTTGGTTTTAAATAAGTATCAAAAGTAAATGTAATTGCTAAAATATACTTATTATCATAAAAGTAAAAGTATAAATCATTTCATAATCTTTTAATGAGGCAAAGCAGACGTATTGTATATTTATATATTATAGACAGAGGCTCACTCCTACACTCAGACATCATTACAGATAGACAGAGGCTCACTCCAACACTCAGACATCATTACAGATAGACAGAGGCTCACTGCAACACTCAGACATCATTACAGATAGACAGAGGCTCACTGCAACACTCAGACATCATTACAGATAGACAGAGGCTCACTCCAACACTCAGACATCATTTACAGATAGACAGAGGCTCACTCCAACACTCAGACATCATTACAGATAGACAGAGGCTCACTCCAACACTCAGACATCATTACAGATAGACAGAGGCTCACTGCAACACTCAGACATCATTACATATAGACAGAGGCACACTCCTACACTCAGACATCATTACAGATAGACAGAGGCTCACTCCAACACTCAGACATCATTACAGATAGACAGAGGCTCACTCCAACACTCAGACATCATTACAGATAGACAGAGGCTCACTCCTACACTCAGACATCATTACAGATAGACAGAGGCTCACTCCAACACTCAGACATCACTCCAACACTCAGACATCATTACAGATAGACAGAGGCTCACTCCAACACTCAGACATCATTACAGATAGACAGAGGCACACTCCAACACTCAGACATCATTACAGATAGACAGAGGCTCACTCCAACACTCAGACATCATTACAGATAGACAGAGGCTCACTCCAACACTCAGACATCATTACAGATAGACAGAGGCTCACTCCAACACTCAGACATCATTTACAGATAGACAGAGGCTCACTCCAACACTCAGACATCATTACAGATAGACAGAGGCTCACTCCAACACTCAGACATCATTACAGATAGACAGAGGCACACTCCTACACTCAGACATCATTACAGATAGACAGAGGCTCACTCCAACACTCAGACATCATTACAGATAGACAGAGGCTCACTGCAACACTCAGACATCATTACAGATAGACAGAGGCTCACTGCAACACTCAGACATCATTACAGATAGACAGAGGCTCACTCCAACACTCAGACATCATTACAGATAGACAGAGGCTCACTCCTACACTCAGACATCATTACAGATAGACAGAGGCTCACTCCAACACTCAGACATCATTACAGATAGACAGAGGCTCACTCCAACACTCAGACATCATTACAGATAGACAGAGGCTCACTCCAACACTCAGACATCATTTACAGATAGACAGAGGCTCACTCCAACACTCAGACATCATTACAGATAGACAGAGGCTCACTCCTACACTCAGACATCATTACAGATAGACAGAGGCTCACTCCAACACTCAGACATCATTACAGGTAGACAGAGGCATACTCCTACACTCAGACATCATTACAGATAGACAGAGGCTCACTCCAACACTCAGACATCATTTACAGATAGACAGAGGCTCACTCCAACACTCAGACATCATTACAGATAGACAGAGGCTCACTCCAACACTCAGACATCATTTACAGATAGACAGAGGCACACTCCAACACTCAGACATCATTTACAGATAGACAGAGGCTCACTCCAACACTCAGACATCATTTACAGATAGACAGAGGCTCACTCCAACACTCAGACATCATTTACAGATAGACAGAGGCTCACTCCAACACTCAGACATCATTACAGATAGACAGAGGCTCACTCCAACACTCAGACATCACTCCAACACTCAGACATCATTTACAGATAGACAGAGGCTCACTCCAACACTCAGACATCATTTACAGATAGACAGAGGCTCACTCCAACACTCAGACATCATTTACAGATAGACAGAGGCTCACTCCAACACTCAGACATCATTTACAGATAGACAGAGGCTCACTCCAACACTCAGACATCATTTACAGATAGACAGAGGCTCACTCCAACACTCAGACATCATTTACAGATAGACAGAGGCTCACTCCAACACTCAGACATCATTTACAGATAGACAGAGGCTCACTCCAACACTCAGACATCATTTACAGATAGACAGAGGCTCACTCCAACACTCAGACATCATTTACAGATAGACAGAGGCTCACTCCAACACTCAGACATCATTTACAGATAGACAGAGGCTCACTCCAACACTCAGACATCATTTACAGATAGACAGAGGCTCACTCCAACACTCAGACATCATTTACAGATAGACAGAGGCTCACTCCAACACTCAGACATCATTTACAGATAGACAGAGGCTCACTCCAACACTCAGACATCATTTACAGATAGACAGAGGCTCACTCCAACACTCAGACATCATTTACAGATAGACAGAGGCTCACTCCAACACTCAGACATCATTTACAGATAGACAGAGGCTCACTCCAACACTCAGACATCATTTACAGATAGACAGAGGCTCACTCCAACACTCAGACATCATTTACAGATAGA
The DNA here is from genome assembly GCF_023373465.1 of Oncorhynchus keta. Classification (NCBI taxonomy): domain Eukaryota; kingdom Metazoa; phylum Chordata; class Actinopteri; order Salmoniformes; family Salmonidae; genus Oncorhynchus; species Oncorhynchus keta. Next base: position 134,107 of record NW_026290962.1, on the reverse strand, counting down.
CAGAGGCTCACTCAACACTCAGACATCATTTACAGATAGACAGAGGCTCACTCCAACACTCAGACATCATTTACAGATAGACAGAGGCTCACTCCAACACTCAGACATCATTTACAGATAGACAGAGGCTCACTCCAACACTCAGACATCATTTACAGATAGACAGAGGCACACTCCAACACTCAGACATCATTTACAGATAGACAGAGGCTCACTCCAACACTCAGACATCATTTACAGATAGACAGAGGCTCACTCCAACACTCAGACATCATTTACAGATAGACAGAGGCTCACTCCAACACTCAGACATCATTTACAGATAGACAGAGGCTCACTCCAACACTCAGACATCATTTACAGATAGACAGAGGCTCACTCCAACACTCAGACATCATTTACAGATAGACAGAGGCTCACTCCAACACTCAGACATCATTTACAGATAGACAGAGGCTCACTCCAACACTCAGACATCATTTACAGATAGACAGAGGCTCACTCCAACACTCAGACATCATTTACAGATAGACAGAGGCTCACTCCAACACTCAGACATCATTTACAGATAGACAGAGGCACACTCCAACACTCAGACATCATTTACAGATAGACAGAGGCACACTCCAACACTGTGACATCATTTACAGATAGACAGAGGCTCACTCCAACACTCAGACATCATTTACAGATAGACAGAGGCTCACTCCAACACTCAGACATCATTTACAGATAGACAGAGGCTCACTCCAACACTCAGACATCATTTACAGATAGACAGAGGCACACTCCAACACTCAGACATCATTTACAGATAGACAGAGGCACACTCCAACACTCAGACATCATTTACAGATAGACAGAGGCTCACTCCAACACTCAGACATCATTTACAGATAGACAGAGGCTCACTCCAACACTCAGACATCATTTACAGATAGACAGAGGCTCACTCCAACACTCAGACATCATTTACAGATAGACAGAGGCTCACTCCAACACTCAGACATCATTTACAGATAGACAGAGGCACACTCCAACACTCAGACATCATTTACAGATAGACAGAGGCACACTCCAACACTCAGACATCATTTACAGATAGACAGAGGCTCACTCCAACACTCAGACATAATTTACAAATGAAGCATGTGTGTTTAGTGAGTCTACCAGATCAGAGGCAGTAGGGAGGACCAGGGATGTTCTCTGTTTAGTGAGTCTACCAGATCAGAGGCAGTAGGGATGACCAGGGATGTTCTCTGTTTAGTGAGTCCACCAGATCAGAGGCAGTAGGGATGTTCTCTGTTTAGCGAGTCTACCAGATCAGAGGCAGTAGGGATGACCAGGGATGTTCTCTGTTTAGTGAGTCCACCAGATCAGAGGCAGTAGGGAGGACCAGGGATGTTCTCTGTTTAGTGAGTCCACCAGATCAGAGGCAGTAGGGAGGACCAGGGATGTTCTCTGTTTAGTGAGTGCACCAGATCAGAGGCAGTAGGGATGACCAGGGATGTTCTCTGTTTCGTGAGTCCACCAGATCAGAGGCAGTAGGGAGGACCAGGGATGTTCTCGGTTTAGCGAGTCTACCAGATCAGACGCAGTAGGAATGACCAGGGATGTTCTCTGTTTAGTGAGTCCTCCAGATCAGAGGCAGTAGGGAGGACCAGGGATGTTCTCTGTTTAGCAAGTCTACCAGATAAGAGGCAGTAGGGATGACCAGGGATGTTCTCTGTTTAGTGAGTCCTCCAGATCAGAGGCAGTAGGGATGACCAGGGATGTTCTCTGTTTAGTGAGTCCACCAGATCAGAGGCAGTAGGGAGGACCAGGGATGTTCTCTGTTTAGTGAGTCTACCAGATCAGAGGCAGTAGGGATGTTCTCTGTTTAGCGAGTCTACCAGATCAGAGGCAGTAGGGATGACCAGGGATGTTCTCTGTTTAGCGAGTCTACCAGATCAGAGGCAGTAGGGATGACCAGGGATGTTCTCTGTTTAGTGAGTCTACCAGATCAGAGGCAGTAGAGAGGACCAGGGATGTTCTCTGTTTAGTGAGTCCACCAGATCAGAGGCAGTAGGGATGACCAGGGATGTTCTCTGTTTAGTGAGTCCACCAGATCAGAGGCAGTAGGGAGGACCAGGGATGATCTCTTGATAAGTAAGTGAATTTCACAATTTTCCTAGTATTTTTGGGTGTCAGGGAAAATGTATGGCGTAAAAAGTACATTATTTTCTTTAGGAATGTGGTGAAGTAAAAGTAAAAGTTGTCAAAATAGTACAGTAAAGTAGAGATACAAAAAAATAAACTACTAAAGTAGTACTTTAAAGTATTTGTACTTAAGTACTTTACACCACTGAAGGAGAGAGACAGTACTTTACACCACTGAAGGAGAGAGACAGTACTTTACACCACTGAAGGAGAGAGACAGTACTTTACACCACTGAAGGAGAGAGACAGTACTTTACACCACTGAAGGAGAGAGACAGTACTTTACACCACTGAAGGAGAGAGACAGTACTTTACACCACTGAAGGAGAGAAACAGTACTTTACACCACTGAAGGAGAGAGACAGTACTTTACACCACTGAAGGAGAGAGACAGTACTTTACACCACTGAAGGAGAGAGACAGTACTTTACACCACTGAAGGAGAGAGACAGTACTTTACACCACTGAAGGAGAGAGACAGTACTTTACACCACTGAAGGAGAGAGACAGTACTTTACACCACTGAAGGAGAGAGACAGTACTTTACACCACTGAAGGAGAGAGACAGTACTTTACACCACTGAAGAGAGAGACAGTACTTTACACCACTGAAGGAGAGAGACAGTACTTTACACCACTGAAGGAGAGAAACAGTACTTTACACCACTGAAGGAGAGAGACAGTACTTTACACCACTGAAGGAGAGAGACAGTACTTTACACCACTGAAGGAGAGAGACAGTACTTTACACCACTGAAGGAGAGAGACAGTACTTTACACCACTGAAGGAGAGAGACAGTACTTTACACCACTGAAGGAGAGAGACAGTACTTTACACCACTGAAGGAGAGAGACAGTACTTTACACCACTGAAGGAGAGAAACAGTACTTTACACCACTGAAGGAAAGAGACAGTACTTTACACCACTGAAGGAGAGAGACAGTACTTTACACCACTGAAGGAGAGAGACAGTACTTTACACCACTGAAGGAGAGAGACAGTACTTTACACCACTGAAGGAGAGAGACAGTACTGACACCACTGAAGGAGAGAGACAGTACTTTACACCACTGAAGGAGAGAGACGGTACTTTACACCACTGAAGGAGAGACAGACGAAGGAGAGAGACAGTACTTTACACCACTGAAGGAGAGAGACAGTACTTTACACCACTGAAGGAGAGAGACAGTACTTTACACCACTGAAGGAGAGAGACGGTACTTTACACCACTGAAGGAGAGAGACAGTACTTTACACCACTGAAGGAGAGACGGTACTTTACACCACTGAAGGAGAGAGACAGTACTTTACACCACTGAAGGAGAGAGACAGTACTTTACACCACTGAAGGAGAGAGACAGTACTTTACACCACTGAAGGAGAGAGACAGTACTTTACACCACTGAAGGAGAGAGACAGTACTTTACACCACTGAAGGAGAGAGACAGTACTTTACACCACTGAAGGAGAGAGACAGTACTTTACACCACTGAAGGAGAGAGACAGTACTTTACACCACTGAAGGAGAGAGACAGTACTTTACACCACTGAAGGAGAGAGACAGTACTTTACACCACTGAAGGAGAGAGACAGTACTTTACACCACTGAAGGAGAGAGACAGTACTTTACACCACTGAAGGAGAGAGACAGTACTTTACACCACTGAAGGAGAGAGACAGTACTTTTACACCACTGAAGGAGAGAGACAGTACTTTACACCACTGAAGGAGAGAGACGGTACTTTACACCACTGAAGGAGAGAGACAGTACTTTACACCACTGAAGGAGAGAGACAGTACTTTACACCACTGAAGGAGAGAGACAGTACTTTACACCACTGAAGGAGAGAGACAGTACTTTACACCACTGAAGGAGAGAGACAGTACTTTACACCACTGAAGGAGAGAGACAGTACTTTACACCACTGAAGGAGAGAGACAGTACTTTACACCACTGAAGGAGAGAGACAGTACTTTACACCACTGAAGGAGAGAGACGGTACTTTACACCACTGAAGGAGAGAGACAGTACTTTACACCACTGAAGGAGAGAGACAGTACTTTACACCACTGAAGGAGAGAGACAGTACTTTACACCACTGAAGGAGAGAGACAGTACTTTACACCACTGAAGGAGAGAGACAGTACTTTACACCACTGAAGGAGAGAGACAGTACTTTACACCACTGAAGGAGAGAGACAGTACTTTACACCACTGAAGGAGAGAGACAGTACTTTACACCACTGAAGGAGAGAGACAGTACTTTACACCACTGAAGGAGAGAGACAGTACTTTACACCACTGAAGGAGAGAGACAGTACTTTACACCACTGAAGGAGAGAGACAGTACTTTACACCACTGAAGGAGAGAGACAGTACTTTACACCACTGAAGGAGAGAGACAGTACTTTACACCACTGAAGGAGAGAGACAGTACTTTACACCACTGAAGGAGAGAGACGGTACTTTACACCACTGAAGGAGAGAGACGGTACTTTACACCACTGAAGGAGAGAGACAGTACTTTACACCACTGAAGGAGAGAGACAGTACTTTACACCACTGAAGGAGAGAGACAGTACTTTACACCACTGAAGGAGAGAGACAGTACTTTACACCACTGAGAGACAGTACTTTACACCACTGAAGGAGAGAGACAGTACTTTACACCACTGAAGGAGAGAGACAGTACTTTACACCACTGAAGGAGAGAGACAGTACTTTACACCACTGAAGGAGAGAGACAGTACTTTACACCACTGAAGGAGAGAGACAGTACTTTACACCACTGAAGGAGAGAGACAGTACTTTACACCACTGAAGGAGAGAGACAGTACTTTACACCACTGAAGGAGAGAGACGGTACTTTACACCACTGAAGGAGAGAGACAGTACTTTACACCACTGAAGGAGAGAGACAGTACTTTACACCACTGAAGGAGAGAGACAGTACTTTACACCACTGAAGGAGAGAGACAGTACTTTACACCACTGAAGGAGAGAGACAGTACTTTACACCACTGAAGGAGAGAGACAGTACTTTACACCACTGAAGGAGAGAGACAGTACTTTACACCACTGAAGGAGAGAGACAGTACTTTACACCACTGAAGGAGAGAGACAGTACTTTACACCACTGAAGGAGAGAGACAGTACTTTACACCACTGAAGGAGAGAGACAGTACTTTACACCACTGAAGGAGAGAGACAGTACTTTACACCACTGAAGGAGAGAGACAGTACTTTACACCACTGAAGGAGAGAGACAGTACTTTACACCACTGAAGGAGAGAGACAGTACTTTACACCACTGAAGGAGAGAGACAGTACTTTACACCACTGAAGGAGAGAGACAGTACTTTACACCACTGAAGGAGAGAGACAGTACTTTACACCACTGAAGGAGAGAGACGGGAGATGGACTTCCCTTAATGGAGTGACAGGTGTGACTGAGGGCTACTGCTGTTCATTAGGGTTCATTCAGGTGCTTTGTGTGGTGTCTGGGCCCCTGCCATCACACAACCTTTTAATAAGAACCATCACACATCCATCACAGTGTTGTCAGTTAGAGAGAAAGCTCACAGTAGACAGTGTTGTTACTTAGAGAGAGCGCTCACAGTAGAGAGTGTTGTCAGTTAAAGAGAGAAAGCTCACGGTAGACAGTGTTGTCAGTTAGAGAGAGAAAGCTCACAGTAGACAGTGTTGTCAGTTAGAGAGAGAAAGCTCACAGTAGACAGTGTTGTCAGTTAGAGAGAGAAAGCTCACAGTAGACAGTGTTGTCAGTTAGAGAGAGAAAGCTCACAGTAGGCAGTGTTGTTAGTTAAAGAGAGAAAACTCACAGTAGACAGTGTTGTTAGTTAAAGAGAGAAAGCTCACAGTAGACAGTGTTGTTAGTTAAAGAGAGAAAACTCACAGTAGACAGTGTTGTTAGTTAAAGAGAGAAAGCTCACAGTAGACAGTGTTGTCAGTTAGAGAGAGAAAGCTCACAGTAGACAGTGTTGTCAGTTAGAGAGAGAAAGCTCACAGTAGGCAGTGTTGTCAGTTAGAGAGAGAAAGCTCACAGTAGACAGTGTTGTCAGTTAGAGAGAGAAAGCTCACAGTAGACAGTGTTGTCAGTTAGAGAGAGAAAGCTCACAGTAGACAGTGTTGTCAGTTAGAGAGAGAAAGCTCACAGTAGGCAGTGTTGTCAGTTAGAGAGAGAAAGCTCACAGTAGACAGTGTTGTCAGTTAGAGAGAGAAAGCTCACAGTAGGCAGTGTTGTCAGTTAGAGAGAGAAAGCTCACAGTAGGCAGTGTTGTCAGTTAGAGAGAGAAAGCTCACAGTAGACAGTGTTGTCAGTTAGAGAGAGAAAGCTCACAGTAGGCAGTGTTGTCAGTTAGAGAGAGAAAGCTCACAGTAGGCAGTGTTGTCAGTTAGAGAGAGAAAGCTCACAGTAGACAGTGTTGTCAGTTAGAGAGAGAAAGCTCACAGTAGACAGTGTTGTCAGTTAAAGAGAGAAAGCTCACAGTAGGCAGTGTTGTCAGTTAGAGAGAGAAAGCTCACAGTAGGCAGTGTTGTCAGTTAGAGAGAGAAAGCTCACAGTAGACAGTGTTGTCAGTTAGAGAGAGAAAGCTCACAGTAGACAGTGTTGTCAGTTAGAGAGAGAAAGCTCACAGAAGACAGTGTTGTCAGTTAGAGAGAGAAAGCTCACAGTAGATATTTTTGTGAGGTAATTAGAGCAGGTGAGAATTAAGGCGCCAGGATGCTACAGTTCGGCGGGCGCCTAGCCGATGTCGAACTGAGAGGAGACATTACTGAGAGGAGACATTACTGAGAGGAGACATTACTGAGAGGAGACATTACTGAGAGGAGACACTACTGAGAGGAGACACTACTGAGAGGAGACACTACTGAGAGGAGACATTACTGAGAGGAGACATTACTGAGAGGAGACATTACAGAGAGGAGACATTACAGAGAGGAGACACTACTGAGAGGAGACACTACTGAGAGGAGACATTACTGAGAGGAGACATTACTGAGAGGAGACATTACTGAGAGGAGACACTACTGAGAGGAGACATTACTGAGAGGAGACATTACTGAGAGGAGACATTACTGAGAGGAGACATTACAGAGAGGAGACATTACAGAGAGGAGACACTACTGAGAGGAGACACTACTGAGAGGAGACATTACTGAGAGGAGACATTACTGAGAGGAGACACTACTGAGAGGAGACACTACTGAGAGGAGACATTACTGAGAGGAGACATTACTGAGAGGAGACATTACTGAGAGGAGACATTACAGAGAGGAGACATTACAGAGAGGAGACACTACTGAGAGGAGACACTACTGAGAGGAGACATTACTGAGAGGAGACATTACTGAGAGGAGACATTACTGAGAGGAGACATTACTGAGAGGAGACATTACAGAGAGGAGACATTACAGAGAGGAGACACTACTGAGAGGAGACATTACTGAGAGGAGACATTACTGAGAGGAGACACTACTGAGAGGAGACATTACTGAGAGGAGACATTACTGAGAGGAGACACTACTGAGAGGAGACACTACTGAGAGGAGACATTACTGAGAGGAGACATTACTGAGAGGAGACATTACTGAGAGGAGACATTACAGAGAGGAGACATTACAGAGAGGAGACACTACTGAGAGGAGACACTACTGAGAGGAGACATTACTGAGAGGAGACATTACTGAGAGGAGACACTACTGAGAGGAGACACTACTGAGAGGAGACATTACTGAGAGGAGACATTACTGAGAGGAGACATTACTGAGAGGAGACATTACTGAGAGGAGACATTACTGAGAGGAGACACTACTGAGAGGAGACACTACTGAGAGGAGACATTACTGAGAGGAGACATTACTGAGAGGAGACATCACTGTGTACTGAGAGGAGACATTATATAGAATATCCTATCAGAGAGAAAGAGAATATCCACTGTCGTAGGTGTGTGTGTGTGTGTGTGTGTGTGTGTGTGTGTGTGTGTGTGTGTGTGTGTGTGTGTGTGTGTGTGTGTGTGTGTGTGTGTGTGTGTGTGTGTGTGTGTGTGTGTGTGTGTGTGTGTGTGTGTGTGTGTGCGTGCGTGCGTGCGTGCGTGCGTGCGTGCGTGCGTGCGTGCGTGCGTGCGTGCGTGCGTGCGTGCGTGTGTGTGTGTGAGAGAGGCGGTCTGTGCTCCGTGCACCAGGTCTGGTCTGTGCAGGTCCAGGTGTGCTGTTGACATTTTAATCAGGACTGAATCAGCTAGAGAGAGGTTTCCCAGAGCTACCTCTGCTACAGTTACTGAACACACACACACACACAGTGACAGCGTGAATCAAATGTCCTAACGTGACTGACCACGCAACCACACTGCACCCTGTGGCCTCAATGACATCAGTCCATAACCAATATCCAACGGACTCCCACTCCCCCCTGAATACCAGAGGTCCGGTCACATCAAACCTGTCATCCCAACATGACCTGGAATCAGTCCAGACTAGACCACTTAACTGGTAATGGGGGGGGAGAAGAGGAGAAGAGGAGAACTAGTGAAGGAGAGAGGGAGAGGAGAGAAGAGAGAAGAGAGAGGAGAAGAGGAGAGAAGAGAACTAGTGAAGGAGAGAGGGAGAGGAGAAGAGGAGAGAAGAGAACTAGTGAAGGAGAGAGGGAGAGGAGAAGAGGAGAGAGAACTAGTGAAGGAGAGAGGGAGAGGAGAAGAGAAGGAGAGGAGAAGAGAAGAGAACTAGTGAAGGAGAGAGGGAGAGGAGAAGAGAAGGAGAGGAGGAGAGAAGAGAACTAGTGAAGGAGAGAGGGAGAGGAGAAGAGAAGGAGGGGAGAGAGAGGAGAGAACTAGTGAAGGAGAGAGGGAGAGGAGAAGAGAAGGAGAGGAGAAGAGAAGAGAACTAGTGAAGGAGAGAGGGAGAGGAGAAGAGAAGGAGGGAGAAGAGAAGAGAACTAGTGAAGGAGAGAGGGAGAGGAGAAGAGAGAGGAGAGGAGAAGAGAAGAGAACTAGTGAAGGAGAGAGGGAGAGGAGAAGAGAAGGAGGGAGAAGAGAAGAGAACTAGTGAAGGAGAGAGGGAGAGGAGAAGAGAAGGAGGGGAGAAGAGAAGAGAACTAGTGAAGGAGAGAGGGAGAGGAGAAGAGAAGGAGGGGAGAAGAGGAGAGAACTAGTGAAGGAGAGAGGGAGAGGAGAAGAGAAGGAGGGGAGAAGAGAAGAGAACTAGTGAAGGAGAGAGGGAGAGGAGAAGAGAAGGAGGGGAGAAGAGAAGAGAACTAGTGAAGGAGAGAGGGAGAGGAGAAGAGAAGGAGGGGAGAAGAGGAGAGAGAGAACTAGTGAAGGAGAGAGGGAGAGGAGAAGAGAAAGAGAGGAGAAGAGAACTAGTGAAGGAGAGGGAGTGGAGAGAGAATAAAGAAAGAGAAGAGAAGGAGAGACAGACATTAACAAGGACAGAACGACACCAGATATATATATATACGGTTCTCACCTGCCAACCTCTGCTCTGGAGACACGCACTTGTGAACGAACACACACACACACACACACACACACACACACACACACACACACACACACACACACACACACACACACACACACACACACACACACACACACACACACACACACACACACACACACACACACACACACACACACACACACACACACACACACACACACACTCTCTCTCTCTCTCTCTCTCTCTCTCTCTCTCAGGGCTGTGTGTGTAAATTAAGGCCCTGAAGGTTAAGAGGGTGGCCTCTCTTGTTCAAGGTGCAGGTTTTGAAAATGCTGGGCTCTGATTGGCTGCTGGGGATGGGGGGAGGGGTTGGGAATTCAACCCAGGATCCCCTGTGAGGGTTGTAACCCCTCTCTGCTCATAACAATGGGACTTACCACAATGGGGTCTGGGTCTCATATAGCGCCCCAGCGCAGTGTGTGTGTGTGTGTGTGTGTGTGTGTGTGTGTGTGTGTGTGTGTGTGTGTGTGTGTGTGTGTGTGTGTGTGTGTGTGTGTGTGTGTGTGTAGTGGTGTAAAATGTGTTATATGATATCTAACAGTATGACTCAGTAAATGGTTACCCCTAGCGATATATACATATATTTTAGGTCTGGTCTGGTCTGGTCTGGTCCGGTCTGGTCTGGTCCGGTCTGGTCTGGGTCCGGTCCTGGTCTGGTCCAGTCTGGTCCGGTCTGGTCCGGTCCGGTCTGGTCTGGTCCGGTCTGGTCCGGTCCTGGTCAGCTTGTTTTTTCTAATGTATCCGTCAGTGTTGTAGACCTGCCGGTCTGTAGAAGGTTCTGATTGATGAATCCATTTGGATCCCTGATATATAACGAACACATACGACTGCAGTACGGGATGGAGGATATGCCGGCAGCCAATCATTATCAGTTGTGTGAATATATTAGTTTACAATGTAATGAAATCTCTTTTCAGAAGACAATTCTCAGCCCTTTCTATTGATGGATCCCTCATCACCATGGAGAAACATTTTAATAGACTTCATTAATATACAACTTGCCTTGTCTTATCAGGGGTCTTATGTGAGGTACAGGTTTAATATTCATATAGGACAAATATTACTTCATTACATGTGTGTGTGTGTGTCTGTGTGTGTGTGTGTGTGTGTGTGTGTGTGTGTGTGTGTGTGTGTGTGTGTGTGTGTGTGTGTGTGTCATAAAGTCCTCAGCACTTAGGGAGCCACGGCCCTATTTACAAACTCACCGAGTCCTCGTTGACCCCATTGACATTTTCCTAAGAGGCTTTTCTATAACCTCCCTGAGGGGACACTGCAGTCAAACGAAGATAGTTGAGTGTGTACTGGGAACACACTGAGAACACACTGGGAACACACTGAGAACACACTGAGAACACACTGAGAACACACTGGGAACACACTGAGAACACACTGAGAACACACTGAGAACACACTGGGAACACACTGGGAACACACTGAGAACACACTGGGAACACACTGAGAACACACTGGGAACACACTGGGAACACACTGGGAACACACTGAGAACACACTGGGAACACACTGGGAACACACTGGGAACACACTGAGAACACACTGGGAACACACTGAGAACACACTGGGAACACACTGAGAACACACTGGGAACACACTGGGAACACACTGGGAACACACTGGGAACACACTGAGAACACACTGAGAACACACTGGGAACACACTGGGAACACACTGAGAACACACTGGAAACACACTGGAAACACACTGAGAACACACTGGGAACACACTGGGAACACACTGAGAACACACTGGGAACACACTGAGAACACACTGGGAACACACTGGGAACACACTGGGAACACACTGGGAACACACTGAGAACACACTGGGAACACACTGAGAACACACTGGGAACACACTGAGAACACACTGGGAACACACTGAGAACACACTGGGAACACACTGAGAACACACTGGGAACACACTGGGAACACACTGGGAACACACTGGGAACACACTGGGAACACACTGGGAATGGGAACACACTGGGAACACACTGGGAACACACTGGGAATGGGAACACACTGGGAACACACTGGGAACACACTGGGAACACACTGGGAACACACTGGGAATGGGAACACACTGGGAACACACTGGGAATGGGAACACACTGGGAACACACTGGGAACACACTGGGAACACACTGGGAATGGGAACACACTGGGAATGGGAACACACTGGGAACACACTGGGAACACACTGGGAACACACTGGGAACACACTGGGAACACACTGGGAACACACTGGGAAGACACTGGGAATGGGAACACACTGGGAACACACTGGGAATGGGAACACACTGGGAACACACTGGGAACACACTGGGAACACACTGAGAACACACTGAGAACACACTGGGAACACACTGAGAACACACTGGGAATGGGAACACACTGAGAACACACTGGGAACACACTGAGAACACACTGGGAACACACTGGGAACACACTGGGAACACACTGGGAACACACTGAGAACACACTGGGAACACACTGAGAACACACTGGGAACACACTGAGAACACACTGGGAACACACTGGGAACACACTGAGAACACACTGGGAACACACTGAGAACACACTGAGAACACACTGGGAACACACTGGGAACACACTGAGAACACACTGAGAACACACTGGAAACACACTGGAAACACACTGAGAACACACTGGGAACACACTGGGAACACACTGAGAACACACTGGGAACACACTGAGAACACACTGGGAACACACTGGGAACACACTGGGAACACACTGAGAACACACTGAGAACACACTGGGAACACACTGAGAACACACTGGGAACACACTGAGAACACACTGGGAACACACTGAGAACACACTGGGAACACACTGAGAACACACTGGGAACACACTGGGAACACACTGGGAACACACTGGGAACACACTGGGAATGGGAACACACTGGGAACACACTGGGAACACACTGGGAACACACTGGGAACACACTGGGAATGGGAACACACTGGGAACACACTGGGAATGGGAACACACTGGGAACACACTGGGAATGGGAACACACTGGGAATGGGAACACACTGGGAACACACTGGGAACACACTGGGAACACACTGAGAACACACTGGGAACACACTGGGAACACACTGGGAACACACTGGGAACACACTGGGAATGGGAACACACTGGGAACACACTGGGAATGGGAACACACTGGGAACACACTGGGAACACACTGAGAACACACTGGGAACACACTGAGAACACACTGGGAATGGGAACACACTGAGAACACACTGGGAACACACTGAGAACACACTGGGAACACATTGGGAACACACTGGGAACGTCCACAGTCGTCCTCTCTGACACTACTATGATAACACTCATCCATCTGTCCCCTGAGGCAAACTACGATCCAACAGAGTCCTTAACTATTCTCTGTATATATTCTTGTTGAAAGACACCTGTGTTAACCAGTCTGGTTATTCACTGACACGTTTTGGTAAAAGACACCATGTCTTTCCTAACGCACGTTGTTTTAGCCATTTTGTGAGTATATTCCTTGTGGGAAGTTCACATTCGTTAATAATACTAAAGAAGAAAGGCTCTCGTAGGATTTCCCCTAATGTTGGAAATGATGACAGCATGGTCCTTTCAGTTCTCTGCTATCTGAGACCAAAATCTACTCTGAGGTAATATAGAGACTGCCTCAGGTCTACTCTGAGGTAATATAGAGACTGCCTCAGGTCTACTCTGAGGTAATATAGAGACTGCCTCAGGTCTACTCTGAGGTAATATAGAGACGGCCTCAGGTCTACTCTGAGGTAATATAGAGACTGCCTCAGGTCTACTCTGAGGTAATATAGAGACTGCAGGGTCTACTCTGAGGTAATATAGAGACTGCCTCAGGTCTACTCTGAGGTAATATAGAGACGGCCTCAGGTCTACTCTGAGGTAATATAGAGACTGCCTCAGGTCTACTCTGAGGTAATATAGAGACGGCCTCAGGTCTACTCTGAGGTAATATAGAGACGGCCTCAGGTCTCCTTCCTCACTACAATCTGATGGTTAATTATATTGTCTGTTGGATGATATCAAGATATGAGTCAGGGGTGATAAGAGAGGAGATTACATTTAATTAAACTTCAGAATTAAATTAATTAATTTTCTGATAATTTCTGGCTATGAAAGTGAAATATAATTTAACAGAGATAACTTATGTGAGTGAAATATAAAAGCACACAGTACGTTTCCGTTGGAATTTAAAATGTAGAAGATGGATAAGTAATTACCCAATAATTACTAGTGTTGCAAATTTCTATAACGGGAAAATAGACCTACTCTAGTTGGATAGAAAATATATATTGTACTCATCAATTTAATGTGATTTCATTCAGATTTTTTGATGAGATTGTTAATGAAAAACACAAAGGCTAATAATTATATTGGCAACATTCTATTTTGTGGCGCAACTCGATAATCTCATACCGGATAATCGTAGTTTGTGTGTTTTGGTTTAAACCCGTTTTGACATTGTTAGACTGGTGAGAACAACTACAGAGCGAGTAGCGCAGTTACTGTGTCTGTCGCACACTGGCCTATAACGCTTTCTGATCTGGTAGGCCCAAAACAACCTTCAAATAATATCAACAAGTATAGAAGATGACAGTGTAAATACATTAGAATAGAATATAATAGACCACCAACTCTTCTGCGTAAACTGCACAGCAGACCATATTAGCGGTCTAAATCAATTTAGTGACACGTCAGATAACTTGAACGACTGAAATTAGCTGTTGCTGATACATCCGCGTACAAAGCATTTCAACAACTTCATGGATTCATTCATTTGTCTAAAACAACTATAAGCGACCTACATGTCAGAGGTCAAACTCGACCACTAACTAATTAGACCCATTGACCTAAAATGGAAATGACCTAAACCCTCACCTACAAGAAAATTAAAATGAACAAAGTAATTGAAACTTCAGCCTAATAATAAAGATTGCATAATTTAAAACGAGACATAAATAGTCATATATACGTATATATATCATATATAATAGTCATATATACGTATATATATCATATATAATAGTCATATATACGTAATTTAAATCATATATAATAGTCATATATACGAATATATATCATATATAATAGTCATATATACGTATATATATCATATATAATAGTCATATATACGTATATATATCATATATAATAGTCATATATAATAGTCATATATACGTATATATATCATATATAATAGTCATATATAATAGTCATAAATAATAGTCATATATAATAGTCATATATACATATAAACCCAAGCAAGTTTTTCTACACATCGGAAAGAAAACTATTCCAACAGAAAATCCAGTTTTCTTGAACACATATAGTCTCCATTTTGACCACAGCCACGGAGATCATTTATAACAGTTACCCGGGTTTGCAGATGTAGGTGTACAGCACGTACACAAACTCCACATTCAGCAAGGAGTTTAATTAACCCCAAAGTTGTGTCAAATAAAATAACTGTATCAAAACGTCAACTCTGCGACTCTCGGGGAGGCTATTTTGAAAACTTCTATAAGTGAAATGAAGCGTGCACAACGGGGAGAGTTTATACTGATACAAAAGCGCATTAATTCCCGAGTTGAAAAGTAACGATAAACATTCATTACAGTCCGTGGCAGGATATCAAATAATGTGTCCTTACTTGTATCGTTTAGTTGCGCGACCGTTTCCCCCTGAGCGTTCGGCGTTCCAAAACGTTCTCCAGAGTTCCAGTTCCAAATCTTTCTCCAGAGTTCCAGTTCCAAATCTTTCTCCAGAGTTCCAGTTCTAGAACGAAGTCTCTTCGTTGAGAGAACAACTTTATGAACGACCGATTATACAAGTATGAGTTTCCTCCCGAGAAAATAAGACAAATTCCACCTCCGTTAAATTACACTTGGCACAACGGGAGTTCCTTTTTGTCGTGGACTAATTTCACAACAAGTTCCACAGAAAAGTTTTTCGGTCCGTTCCAAAAGAACCCGCTCCGTTCGCTCCTCGGTCTCGGATATGGTTCTTAGCTCCTCTGTTGACGGCGGTGGAGACAGTTGTTTTCTCAGATGACATAGCGAGCAGAGCAATAAGAAACAGGTGTACAATACAAATTATTTCGCGATTAGTTGCTCCGTCTCCAAACGATTACGCAGCGTCTCTATTTCCCGCAAAATAAACACATGCGAAGTAATCCAGTCCGGGAGATGACAGACGCTGCTCCGGACAGAGCGCGTGAAACAAAAGAAAATATGAACTACGGTATGATGACTCCACTTTTAGTAGCCTACTCCAGCCTGCTTACGAACGGACGCCAGTCACACTCAAGAAGAGAAAGTTTCTCAGTAGCAACACCGTCAGAGCCTGAGGATATCCAGATATGTATTATTCCCCTTCAAGTATGCTTTCCTTTAATAAAGCCCCAGCCTCCTGTAAACTCCAGTCCCCGGCGGCGGGAGCCGTGTGACAGGCAGAGGTGAAGTCTCGCACGGGGGCGTCCGGTAGCGGTATAGTTGAAGTGAGCGGCAGAGAGCGGACAGCCCGACAACTTCCACAGTCCTCTAGTCGATGTTCGCGTTCAGAGAGAGTGAGTTGGGAGAGTTTCGCCCAGTGCTTAGCCCATGCGCCTGCCCTCCTCGCATAGCTGTCTTCGGAGCGGGGTAATAAAGTAGCAGGAAGGGGATATCCCAAAGTACCCCAGCAACTCCCACAGGACTGGACAGGAGCGCGCACAGACACAGACAGAACACGTGTTGATTGACAGCCATCACCAAGGCCGGGTTACGAGATGCCCGCGCATTTGTCCTGTTTTGTCTGAAAACGGTTTCAGAGTTACTATAGTACCTTAGAGTGATCAGAACACTGCTAATTTTAGAATAAAACCCAGAGATAGTTTAGTTTAATGCTACAGTTTTTACTTGTTTGATCATTTCCTTTAGTATTAAATCCATAGCAACCACTGAGTTTCATACGTTTTATTTAAAAAAATGACTAATGCAACATCTACTGCTTCTATCATAAATCCAAATATTACATTGAGATTTCGTGTAACCGGCCTTCACACAACACCCCATAATGTCAGAATGGAATTAGGTTTTACAAATGTTTACAAATGAATTAAAAATGAAAAGCTGAAATGTTTTGAGTCAATAGGTATTTAACTCCTTTGTTATGGTAAAGCCAAACATTATTTCAGGAGTAAAAATGTGCTCAACAAGTCACATAATAAGTTGCACGGACTCACTCTGTGTGCAATACTAGTGTTTAATATGATTTATTTTGTGATGATGTTTGAATGACTACCTCCACTATACAATTATCTCTGTAAAGTCCCTCAGTGGAGCAGTGCATTTCAGACACAATCTCAACCACTAAGACCAGGAGGGTTTTCCAATTCCTCGTAAAGAAGGGCACCTATTGGTTGATGGGTAACAACAACAACAAGGAATGGATATAAGCACAGGTTAAACCTGGTTCAGTCTGCTTTCCACCAGACACTGGGAGACAAATTCACCTTTCAGCAGGACAACGACCCGGTTCAGTCTGCTTTCTACCAGACACTGGGAGACAAATCCACCTTTCAGCAGGACAACGACCCGGTTCAGTCTGCTTTCCACCAGACACTGGGAGACAAATCCACCTTTCAGCAGGACAACGACCTAGAAACACGCGGCTGGGTTTCTGTACAGCACTTTGTGACGGCAGCTGATGTAAGAAGGGCTTTATAAATACATTAGATTGAAATACACACTAGAGTTGCTCACCAAGACGACATTGAATGTTCCTGAGTGGCCTAGTTACAGTTTTCACTTCAATTGTCTTGAACATCTATGGCAAGACTTGAAAATGGCTGTCTAGCAATGATCAACAACCAACTTAACAGAGCTTGATGATTTAAAAAAAAAAGGCCAAATATTGTACAATCCAGGTGTGTAAAGCTCTTAGAGACTCACACAGAAAGACTCACAACTCTTAGAGACTCACACAGAAAGACACAGCTCTTAGAGACTCACACAGAAAGACTCACAACTCTTAGAGACTCACACAGAAAGACACAGCTCTTAGAGACTCACACAGAAAGACTCACAGCTCTTAGAGACTCACACAGAAAGACTCACAGCTCTTAGAGACTTACACAGAAAGACTCACAGCTCTTAGAGACTCACACAGAAAGACTCACAGCTCTTAGAGACTTACACAGAAAGACTCACAGCTCTTAGAGACTCACACAGAAAGACTCACAGCTCTTAGAGACTTACACAGAAAGACTCACAGCTCTTAGAGAAAGACTCACAGCTCTTAGAGACTCACAGAAAGACTCACAGCTCTTAGAGACTCACACAGAAAGACTCACAGCTCTTAAGACTCACACAGAAAGACTCACAGCTCTTAGAGACTCACACAGAAAGACTCACAGCTCTTAGAGACTTACACAGAAAGACTCACAGCTCTTAGAGACTCACACAGAAAGACTCACAGCTCTTAGAGACTTACACAGAAAGACTCACAGCTCTTAGAGACTTACACAGAAAGACTCACAGCTCTTAGAGACTCACACAGAAAGACTCACAGCT
The DNA here is from genome assembly GCF_023373465.1 of Oncorhynchus keta. NCBI lineage: Eukaryota > Metazoa > Chordata > Actinopteri > Salmoniformes > Salmonidae > Oncorhynchus > Oncorhynchus keta. Next base: position 115,762 of record NW_026290962.1, on the reverse strand, counting down.
CTTAGAGACTTACACAGAAAGACTCACAGCTCTTAGAGACTCACACAGAAAGACTCACAGCTCTTAGAGACTCACACAGAAAGACTCACAGCTCTTAGAGACTCACACAGAAAGACTCACAGCTCTTAGAGACTCACACAGAAAGACTCACAGCTCTTAGAGACTTACACAGAAAGACTCACAGCTCTTAGAGACTCACACAGAAAGACTCACAGCTCTTAGAGACTTACACAGAAAGACTCACAGCTCTTAGAGACTCACACAGAAAGACTCACAGCTCTTAGAGACTCACAGAAAACTCACAGCTCTTAAGACTCACACAGACTCACAGCTCTTAGAGACTTACACACAGAAACACAGACTCACAGCTCTTAGAGACTCACAGCTCTTAGAGACTCACACAGAAAGACACTCACACAGAAAGACTCACAGCTCTTAGAGACTCACAGCTCTTAGAGACGTACACAGAAAGACTCACAGCTCTTAGAGACTTACACAGAAAGACTCACAGCTCTTAGAGATTCACACAGAAAGACTCACAGCTCTTAGAGACTTACACAGAAAGACTCACAGCTGTAATCACTCTTAGAGACTTACACAGAAAGAGTCACAGCTGTAATCACTCTTAGAGACTTACACAGAAAGAGTCACAGCTGTAATCACTCTTAGAGACTCACACAGAAAAAGTCACAGCTGTAATCACTCTTAGAGACTTACACACAAAGACTGTGATTCTAACATGTATTGACTCAGGTGATTCTAACATGTATTGACTCAGGTGATTCTAACACGTATTGACTCAGGTGATTCTAACACGTATTGACTCAGGTGATTCTAACATGTATTGACTCAGGTGATTCTAACACGTATTGACTCAGGTGATTCAAACATGTATTGACTCAGGTGATTCTAACACGTATTGACTCAGGTGATTCTAACACGTATTGACTCAGGTGATTCCAACATGTATTGACTCAGGTGATTCTAACATGCATTGACTCAGGGGGGGGGTGAATACGTATGTAAATTCCCTTTCTGTATTTCATTTTGAATAAATGTGCAAAACAATTCAAAAAACATGTTTTGACTTTATTGCTATGTATTATCTATTATGTATTGTGTATGATGTATTGTGTATCGTGTATTATCTATTATGTATTGTGTATTGTGTATTGTGTATTATGTATCATGTATCGTGTATTATGTATCATGTATTATGTATTGTGTATCGTTTATCGTTTATTGTGTATTATGTATCGTGTATTATGTATCATGTATTGTGTATTGTGTATTGTGTATTGTGTATTATGTATCATGTATCGTGTATTATGTATCATGTATTGTGTATTTTGTATTGTGTATTATGTATCATGTATTGTGTATTATGTATCATGTATTGTGTATCATGTATTGTGTATTATGTATTGTGGATTGTGTATTGTGTATTATGTATTGTGTATTTTGTGTAGATGGGTGAGAGAAAAAACATCTACTGAATCCATTTTGAATTCAGGCTATAACACAACAAAACATGGACTAAGTCAAAGGGTCTGAATACTTCCTGAAGGCCCTTAATGAACACACAGCTTGTACATTGTGAAGTAATTCCTTAATGAACACACAGCTTGTATATTGTGAAGTATTTCCTTAATGAACACACAGCTTGTACATTGTGAAGTAATTCCTTAATGAACACACAGCTTGTACATTGTGAAGTATTTCCTTAATGAACACACAGCTTGTACATTGTGAAGTAATTCCTTAATGAACACACAGCTTGTACATTGTGAAGTATTTCCTTAATGAACACACAGCTTGTACATTGTGAAGTAATTCCTTAATGAACACACAGCTTGTACATTGTGAAGTATTTCCTTAATGAACACACAGCTTGTACATTGTGAAGTAATTCCTTAATGAACACACAGCTTGTACATTGTGAAGTATTTCCTTAATGAACACACAGCTTGTACATTGTGAAGTATTTCCTCATACTGTGACTATAACAGAGCCTGTGATTTAGTCATTCTTGTCTCTTACCAGATCGTCTCTATGAGACTCAGAGGCTTAGTGGTCTGAACAGCACAGTGACAAGCTATAATGTGTTCAATGGTTGTGAGGCTGGTGAATGTGTCCCATTGTTCTGTCTCTCTGTACAACAGCACACACACGCGCGCGCGCACACACACACACGCGCGCGCACGCACGCACGCACACGCATGCACACACACACACACGCACGCACGCCACACACACACATACATGAACACACAGCAGATATACTCCAATACATGTACACATGCACACAATGCTATTTCAGGTTCAATGCCAAACAAACACATGGTTTCAGTCTAATGGCACAGGCACGTCTCATAGAGTACAGTAAGATACTAGGAGAGAGAGAGAGAGAGAGAGAGGGTGACAGAGTGAGAGAGAGAGAGAGAGAGAGAGAGAGAGAGAGAGGGACGGAGCGCGAGAGAGAGAGAGAGAGAGAGGGGACAGAGTGAGAGAGATAGAGAGAGAGAGACAGAGAGAGAGAGAGAGAGAGAGAGGGACGGAGCGAGAGAGAGAGAGAGAGAGAGAGAGAGAGGGGACAGAGTGAGAGAGAGAGAGAGAGAAAGAGAGAGAGAGAGGGAGCGTGTGAGAGAGAGAGAGAGAGAGAGAGAGAGAGAGAGAGAGAGAGAGAGAGAGAGAGAGACAGAGCGAGAGAGAGAGAGAGAGAGAGAGAGAGAGAGAGAGAGAGAGAGAGAGAGAGAGAGAGAGAGAGAGAGAGAGAGAGGGACAGAGCGAGAGAGAGAGAGAGAGAGGGAGAGAGAGAGAGAGAGGAGACCATACTGTATTCTGAATGTTACAGACACGTCTCATAGAGTACAGTACGCTACTAGGACAGAGAAAGAGAGAGAGAGATCTGTGTACCCTCAGATTACACAGATCCACAAAGAATTTGAAAACAAACCCAATGTTGATAAACTCCCATATCTACTGGGTGAAATACCACAGTGTGCATCACAGCAGCAAGATCTGTGACCTGTTGCCACAAGAAAAGGTCAACCAGTGAAGAACAAACACCATTGTAAATATAAACCATATTTATGTTTATTTATTTTCCCTTTTGTACTTTAACCATTTGCACGTTGTTACAACACGGTATATATATATATAATATGACATTTGAAATGTCTTTATTCTTTTGGAACGTCTGTGAGTGTAATGTTTACTGTTCATTTTTATTGTTTATTTCACTTTTGAATATTATCTACTT
>NW_026290962.1:77500-105000 GCF_023373465.1 Oncorhynchus keta | reverse complement strand
GCATGATGGTGAGAGCATGATGGTGAGAGCATATAGGTGAGAGCATATAGGTGAGAGCATGATGGTGAGAGCATGATGGTGAGAGCATATAGGTGAGAGCATATAGGTGAGAGCATATAGGTGAGAGCATGATGGTGAGAGCATGATGGTGAGAGCATATAGGTGAAAGCATGATGGTGAGAGAGCATATAGGTGAGAGCATGATGGTGAGAGCATATAGGTGAGAGCATATAGGTGAGAGAGAGCATGATGGTGAGAGCATATAGGTGAGAGCATATAGGTGAGAGAGAGCATGATGGTGAGTGCATATAGGTGAGAGCATATAGGTGAGAGCATATAGGTGAGAGCATGATGGTGAGAGCATATAGGTGAGAGCATATAGGTGAGAGCATATAGGTGAGAGCATATAGGTGAGAGCATATAGGTGAGAGCATATAGGTGAGAGCATATAGGTGAGAGCATATAGGTGAGAGCATGATGGTGAGAGCATATAGGTGAGAGCATATAGGTGAGAGCATATAGGTGAGAGCATGATGGTGAGAGCATATAGGTGAGAGCATGATGGTGAGAGCATATAGGTGAGAGCATGATGGTGAGAGCATGAAGGTGAGAGCATGATGGTGAGAGCATATAGGTGAGAGCATGATGGTGAGAGCATGATGGTGAGAGCATGATGGTGAGAGCATATAGGTGAGAGCATATAGGTGAGAGCATATAGGTGAAGCCATGATGGTGAGAGCATGATGGTGAGAGCATATAGGTGAGAGCATATAGGTGAGCGCATATAGGTGAGAGCATATAGGTGAAGCCATGATGGTGAGAGCATGATGGTGAGAGCATATAGCTGAGAGCATATAGGTGAGAGCATATAGGTGAAGCCATGATGGTGAGAGCATATAGGTGAGAGTATATAGGTGAGAGCATATAGGTGAATGCATATAGGTGAAGCCATGATGGTGAGAGCATATAGGTGAGAGCATATAGGTGAGCGCATATAGGTGAGAGCATATAGGTGAAGCCATGATGGTGAGAGCATGATGGTGAGAGCATATAGGTGAGAGCATATAGGTGAAGCCATGATGGTGAGAGCATATAGGTGAGAGTATATAGGTGAGAGCATATAGGTGAATGCATATAGGTGAAGCCATGATGGTGAGAGCATATAGGTGAGAGCATATAGGTGAGAGCATATAGGTGAGAGCATGATGGTGAGAGCATATAGGTGAGAGCATATAGGTGAGAGCATGATGGTGAGAGCATATAGGTGAGAGCATATAGGTGAGAGCATGATGGTGAGAGCATTTAGGTGAGAGCATATAGGTGAGAGCATATAGGTGAGAGCATGATGGTGAGAGCATATAGGTGAGAGCATATAGGTGAGAGCATATAGGTGAGAGCATATAGGTGAGAGCATATAGGTGAGAGCATATAGGTGAGAGCATATAGGTGAGAGCATATAGGTGAGAGCATATAGGAGAGAGCATATAGGTGAAGCCATGATGGTGAGAGCATATAGGTGAGAGCATATAGGTGAATGCATATAGGTGAGAGCATGATGGTGAGAGCATATAGGTGAGAGCATATAGGTGAGAGCATATAGGTGAGAGCATATAGGTGAGAGCATATAGGTGAGAGCATATAGGAGAGAGCATATAGGAGAGAGCATATAGGAGAGAGCATATAGGTGAGAGCATATAGGTGAGAGCATATAGGTGAGAGCATATAGGTGAGAGCATATAGGTGAGAGCATATAGGTGAGAGCATATAGGTGAGAGCATATAGGTGAGAGCATATAGGTGAGAGCATATAGGTGAGAGCATATAGGAGAGAGCATATAGGTGAGAGCATATAGGTGAGAGCATGATGGTGAGAGCATATAGGTGAGAGCATATAGGTGAGAGCATATAGGTGAGAGCATATAGGTGAGAGCATATAGGTGAGAGCATATAGGTGAGAGCATGATGGTGAGAGCATATAGGTGAGAGCATATAGGTGAGAGCATGATGGTGAGAGCATATAGGTGAGAGCATATAGGTGAGAGCATGATGGTGAGAGCATATAGGTGAAGCCATGATGGTGAGAGCATATAGGTGAGAGCATATAGGTGAGAGCATATAGGTGAGAGCATATAGGTGAGAGCATATAGGTGAGAGCATGATGGTGAGAGCATATAGGTGAGAGCATATAGGTGAGAGCATATAGGTGAGAGCATATAGGTGAGAGCATATAGGAGAGAGCATATAGGAGAGAGCATATAGGAGAGAGCATATAGGTGAGAGCATATAGGTGAGAGCATATAGGTGAGAGCATATAGGTGAGAGCATATAGGTGAGAGCATATAGGAGAGAGCATATAGGTGAGAGCATATAGGTGAGAGCATATAGGTGAGAGCATATAGGTGAGAGCATGATGGTGAGAGCATATAGGTGAGAGCATATAGGTGAGAGCATATAGGTGAGAGCATATAGGTGAGAGCATATAGGTGAGAGCATGATGGTGAGAGCATATAGGTGAGAGCATATAGGTGAGAGCATGATGGTGAGAGCATATAGGTGAGAGCATATAGGTGAGAGCATGATGGTGAGAGCATATAGGTGAAGCCATGATGGTGAGAGCATATAGGTGAGAGCATATAGGTGAGAGCATATAGGTGAGAGCATATAGGTGAGAGCATATAGGTGAGAGCATGATGGAGAGAGCATATAGGTGAGAGCATATAGGTGAGAGCATGATGGAGAGAGCATATAGGTGAGAGCATGATGGAGAGAGCATATAGGTGAGAGCATATAGGTGAGAGCATGATGGAGAGAGCATATAGGTGAGAGCATATAGGTGAGAGCATATAGGTGAGAGCATGATGGAGAGAGCATATAGGTGAGAGCATATAGGTGAGAGCATATAGGTGAGAGCATATAGGTGAGAGCATATAGGTGAGAGCATATAGGTGAGAGCATATAGGTGAGAGCATATAGGTGAGAGCATATAGGTGAGAGCATATAGGTGAGAGCATATAGGTGAGAGCATATAGGTGAGAGCATATAGGTGAGAGCATATAGGTGAGAGCATATAGGTGAGAGCATATAGGTGAGAGCATATAGGTGAGAGCATATAGGTGAGAGCATATAGGTGAGAGCATATAGGTGAGAGCATATAGGTGAGAGCATATAGGTGAGAGCATATAGGTGAGAGCATATAGGTGAGAGCATATAGGTGAGAGCATATAGGTGAGAGCATATAGGTGAGAGCATATAGGTGAGAGCATATAGGTGAGAGCATATAGGAGAGAGCATATAGGTGAGAGCATATAGGTGAGAGCATATAGGTGAGAGCATATAGGTGAGAGCATATAGGTGAGAGCATATAGGTGAGAGCATATAGGTGAGAGCATATAGGTGAGAGCATATAGGTGAGAGCATATAGGTGAGAGCATATAGGTGAGAGCATATAGGTGAGAGCATATAGGTGAGAGCATATAGGTGAGAGCATATAGGTGAGAGCATATAGGTGAGAGCATATAGGTGAGAGCATATAGGTGAGAGCATATAGGTGAGAGCATATAGGTGAGAGCATATAGGAGAGAGCATATAGGTGAGAGCATATAGGTGAGAGCATATAGGTGAGAGCATATAGGAGAGAGCATATAGGTGAGAGCATATAGGTGAGAGCATATAGGTGAGAGCATATAGGTGAGAGCATATAGGTGAGAGCATATAGGTGAGAGCATATAGGTGAGAGCATATAGGTGAGAGCATATAGGTGAGAGCATGATGGTGAGAGCATATAGGAGAGAGCATGATGGTGAGAGCATATAGGAGAGAGCATATAGGTGAGAGCATATAGGTGAGAGCATATAGGAGAGAGCATATAGGTGAGAGCATATAGGAGAGAGCATATAGGTGAGAGCATATAGGTGAGAGCATATAGGTGAGAGCATATAGGTGAGAGCATATAGGTGAGAGCATATAGGAGAGAGCATATAGGTGAGAGCATATAGGAGAGAGCATATAGGTGAGAGCATATAGGTGAGAGCATATAGGTGAGAGCATATAGGTGAGAGCATATAGGTGAGAGCATGATGGTGAGAGCATATAGGAGAGAGCATGATGGTGAGAGCATATAGGAGAGAGCATATAGGTGAGAGCATATAGGTGAGAGCATATAGGTGAGAGCATATAGGTGAGAGCATATAGGTGAGAGCATATAGGTGAGAGCATATAGGAGAGAGCATATAGGTGAGAGCATATAGGTGAGAGCATATAGGTGAGGTGAGAGCATATAGGTGAGAGCATATAGGTGAGAGCATATAGGTGAGAGCATATAGGTGAGAGCATATAGGTGAGAGCATATAGGTGAGAGCATATAGGTGAGAGCATATAGGTGAGAGCATATAGGTGAGAGCATATAGGTGAGAGCATATAGGTGAGAGCATATAGGTGAGAGCATATAGGTGAGAGCATATAGGTGAGAGCATATAGGTGAGAGCATATAGGTGAGAGCATATAGGTGAGAGCATGATGGTGAGAGCATATAGGAGAGAGCATGATGGTGAGAGCATATAGGAGAGAGCATATAGGTGAGAGCATATAGGTGAGAGCATATAGGTGAGAGCATATAGGTGAGAGCATATAGGTGAGAGCATATAGGTGAGAGCATATAGGAGAGAGCATGATGGTGAATGTAGAAACTGTAGTAACACCTGTTATTTGATGTGTTTCCCCCAGTCCTCCTCTTTCACATCTATAACAGATGAAATGAGACCAGGAGACATGAAGAGAGGAGGCCATCCTTATTAGACTATTGGGACCCTCCCCATGTCACCCAGGGCTGTCCGTCCAGAGCCTGGGCAACGGGTAGAAACACATCCCCAGTCTCCTGTCAGCGTGCTGGGCCGGGGCTGGCGGGCCGTGGTGGTGTGCAGAGCTTTCTGGATGGGAGCCCTCTTTGAGGCTCGGCCTCAACAGGGGGGAATGTTTGGAAATTTGCACATTTGCACGGTGGCTTTTCTTCTTGTTGTTCTTGTAGCTGGGCGGTGCCCGGGTGCTTGGCACGCTGGATGCTCTGGCACGAGAAGCCTCCGGATGGTTCTCTTTATGTGATCTGCTTTGTAACACGGTGGAATAACATGGCTAAACCCCTGTTCTGGTTGAGATAGGCTGTCTTCTCCCCCTGTTCTGGTTGAGATAGGCTGCCTTCTCCCCCTGTTCTGGTTGAGATAGGCTGTCTTCTCCCCCTGTTCTGATTGAGATAGGCTGTCTTCTCCCCCTGTTCTGGTTGAGATAGGCTGTCTTCTCCCCCTGTTCTGGTTGAGATAGGCTGCCTTCTCCCCCTGTTCTGGTTGAGATAGGCTGCCTTCTCCCCCTGTTCTGGTTGAGATAGGCTGTCTTCTCCCCCTGTTCTGATTGAGATAGGCTGTCTTCTCCCCCTGTTCTGGTTGAGATAGGCTGTCTTCTCCCCCTGTTCTGATTGAGATAGGCTGCCTTCTCTCCCTGTTCTGGTTGAGATAGGCTGTCTTCTCCCCCTGTTCTGATTGAGATAGGCTGTCTTCTCCCCCTGTTCTGATTGAGATAGGCTGCCTTCTCCCCCTGTTCTGATTGAGATAGGCTGTCTTCTCCCCCTGTTCTGGTTGAGATAGGCTGTCTTCTCCCCCTGTTCTGATTGAGATAGGCTGTCTTCTCCCCCTGTTCTGGTTGAGATAGGCTGTCTTCTCCCCCTGTTCTGGTTGAGATAGGCTGTCTTCTCCCCCTGTTCTGGTTGAGATAGGCTGCCTTCTCCCCCTGTTCTGGTTGAGATAGGCTGTCTTCTCCCCCTGTTCTGGTTGAGATAGGCTGTCTTCTCCCCCTGTTCTGGTTGAGATAGGCTGTCTTCTCCCCCTGTTCTGATTGAGATAGGCTGTCTTCTCCCCCTGTTCTGGTTGAGATAGGCTGCCTTCTCCCCCTGTTCTGATTGAGATAGGCTGTCTTCTCCCCCTGTTCTGGTTGAGATAGGCTGCCTTCTCCCCCTGTTCTGGTTGAGATAGGCAGGAGGGGGGCAGGAGGGGGGCAGGAGGGGGCAGGAGGGGGGCAGGGCCCTCTCCGAAAGCTGGAGAATTTATCATTTTCCTAACAACTGAAACAACTTTTTCCTGCAGATCCATAATCTTTATGCCTAATTCTATGTAAAAATATATATATATTTATATTTTTCTGCATGTGGGTTATCTAAGCATACCTCTTTAATTGTCATTTTAATGAATGATGCACATTGATTCTTGAAGAATGTTTATGCCTGAGAAGTTTGGTACAACCGTCTCACTGGTATATAATATCATGACCTAATAATTAAATCCATGTTTGTAAGTCCAGCCACCTTGCCGAGCAGACGGTCCGATAAGCTACTCATAACTTCATTCATAGAAATGTCTCGGTAGCGAGTGATGAGGTCGGGACATTGGGAACACACCCAGCTGGTTAACTAAAGCCAACTTCATCAAATTGCTAAGGTGGCCAGTAATACAGAGAAACAAACAAACGTGATTTATTTATTCATCAAGCAGGAATCCACTGTCCTCATCCTCCTGTACGTCCTGCCTTTTACCGCTAGTTAAAACAACACTCTCTCTTCCTCCACTGTCCTCATCCTCCTGTACGTCCTGCCTTTTACCGCTAGTTAAAACAACACTCTCTCTTCCTCCACTGTCCTCATCCTCCTGCACGTCCTGCCTTTTACCGCTAGTTAAAACAACACTCTCTCTTCCTCCACTGTCCTCATCCTCCTGTACGTCCTGCCTTTTACCGCTAGTTAAAACAACACTCTCTCTTCCTCCACTGTCCTCATCCTCCTGCACGTCCTGCCTTTTACCGCTAGTTAAAACAACACTCTCTCTTCCTCCACTGTCCTCATCCTCCTGCACGTCCTGCCTTTTACCGCTAGTTAAAACAACACTCTCTCTTCCTCCACTGACGATACTGTCTACACACACTACAGTATCTAGCCTCCTGCCGAGGATATCATCGCTCTCTGGTGTATCTTGGAAGAAACCACTTACTAAGGAGAATAGGGGGGGTGGTGGTGGTGGGTACTCTTAGCCTGGTCCAGTCAGTGTGCCCCCTCCACAGAATACCACTGACAGATAATTTTATGAATAATTATGATAAAACGTGGGCTTAAATTATTATTATTTTTTTTAAAGTATACAAAAAAAACCAGGATAAATCTGAGGGGGCAGATGCCCCCTATGGGCAGGACACCTCTGAGCCACATATCACAGTCATTACTAGTAAACCACTGGTGTAACGAAGACACTGGCTGATACAGACAAGAAGACACCACACTGCTGGAGGACTGTGACTGCACGATATGGAGCTGTCTTTTCTAAACAGCAATGGACCTTTGCACTGGATATGACAACACACACAAGACGATCGCTATCTCTCTGTCTCTATGCGTGTGTGTGTGTGAGTTCGTGTGTGTGTGTGTGTGTGTGTGTGTGAGTTCATGTGTGTGTGTGTGTGTGTGTGTGAGTTCATGTGTGTGTGTGTGTGCTTTCATGTGTGTGTGTGTATGTGAGTTTATGTGTGTGTGTGTGTCATGTGTGTGTGTGTGTGTGAGTTCATGTGTGTGTGTGTGTGTGTGTGTTCATGTGTGTGTGTGTGTGTGTGTGTGTGTTCATGTGTGTGTGTGTGTGTTCATGTGTGTGTGATGTGTATGTGTATGTGTGTGTGTGTGTGTGTGTGTGTGTGTGTGTGTGTGTGTGTGTGTGTGTGTGTGTGTGTGTGTGTAAAACAACACCACATTAACCAGTACAGAGGTTCTCCTCAGACCTGGAAACACCAACAACAGGAGAAGAAAGTGGTTTTGTTCAGCAGTTCATTAGTATTATTATGAATGGTATTATTCTCTGGAAGATAAAGCAGAGGTTCCCTCCTGAGATAGTGTTTACAGGTAGAATATAGAAATTCCTATGCATTTCCGTTTATATATTTAAAATAAATATAAAGAAATAAATAAATGGAATATGAACTGATATGAATTTTTATCTATTATTTTCATTATTTGCGATGTTTAAAAGTAAAATTTACTTTCCTTTCTTCAGCTTGGAGAGAACGGTTGAGAGGGTTTGACATCTTACTTGGAGTTTGGTTATAATACTGGTGCCTGGGATGTAACACAGCAGGGGAATGACTGCTGGTTTGGGATGTAACACAGCAGGGGAATGACTGCTGGTTTGGGATGTAACACAGCAGGGGAATGACTGCTGGTTTGGGATGTAACACAACAGGGGAATGACTGCTGGTTTGGGATGTAACACAACAGGGGAATGACTGCTGGTTTGGGATGTAACACAGCAGGGGAATGACTGCTGGTTTGGGATGTAACACAGCAGGGGAATGACTGCTGGTTTGGGGTGTAAACACAACAGGGGAATGACTGCTGGTTTGGGATGTAACACAGCAGGGGAATGACTGCTGGTTTGGGATGTAAACACAGCAGGGGAATGACTGCTGGTTTGGGATGTAAACACAGCAGGGGAATGACTGCTGGTTTGGGATGTAAACACAGCAGGGGAATGACTGCTGGTTTGGGATGTAACACAGCAGGGGAATGACTGCTGGTTTGGGATGTAAACACAGCAGGGGAATGACTGCTGGTTTGGGATGTAAACACAGCAGGGGAATGACTGCTGGTTTGGGATGTAAACACAGCAGGGGAATGACTGCTGGTTTGGGATGTAAACACAGCAGGGGAATGACTGCTGGTTTGGGATGTAAACACAGCAGGGGAATGACTGCTGGTTTGGGATGTAAACACAACAGGGGAATGACTGCTGGTTTGGGATGTAAACACAACAGGGGAATGACTGCTGGTTTGGGATGTAAACACAGCAGGGGAATGACTGCTGGTTTGGGATGTAACACAATTTCACACATATATCTTTTGGCAGTGTACTGTGACAAGTCGTACTGAACCATATTCCTAGACTGTGACAAGTCGTACTGAACCATATTCCTAGACTGGGACAAGTCGTACTGAACCATAATCCTAGACTGGGACAAGTCGTACTGAATCATATTCCTAGACTGTGACAAGTCGTACTGAACCATATTCCTAGACTGTGACAAGTCGTACTGAACCATATTCCTAGACTGGGACAAGTCGTACTGAACCATACTCCTAGACTGTGACAAGTCGTACTGAACCATATTCCTAGACTGTGACAAGTCGTACTGAACCATATTCCTAGACTGGGACAAGTCGTACTGAACCATATTCCTAGACTGGGACAAGTCGTACTGAACCATAATCCTAGACTGGGACAAGTCGTACTGAACCACATTCCTAGACTGTAACAAGTCGTACTGAACCATATTCCTAGACTGTAACAAGTCGTACTGAACCATATTCCTAGACTGTAACAAGTCGTACTGAACCATAATCCTAGACTGGGACAAGTCGTACTGAACCATATTCCTAGACTGGGACAAGTCGTACTGAACCACATTCCTAGACTGTAACAAGTCGTACTGAACCATATTCCTAGACTGGGACAAGTCGTACTGAACCATATTCCTAGACTGTGACAAGTCGTACTGAACCATATTCCTAGACTGTGACAAGTCGTACTGAACCATAATCCTAGACTGGGACAAGTCGTACTGAACCACATTCCTAGACTGGGACAAGTCGTACTGAACCATATTCCTAGACTGGGACAGAGGTGACTGATGAAGGTGACATTACGTAACTCACCAGCAACCCACCAACTGTCTACTGTACCTCCTGTCTGAGTAAAGGATTTGTCATCATTAAACCCAACAGAAACACAGTCTCAGTGAGAGGGGATGTCACCCCTGAATACACACACTGTGCCTACATCCTGAATGGCCCCCTATGCCCCATGTAGTGCACTACTTACGACCAGGGCCCTATGGGTTCTATGGTGAACTAAATAGGGAATAACAGAGTGGCATTTGGGACATAGTCCTTGTTTTGTTGCAGATAGAACACACTTTAGGAGTCAACATGGCAGAAACACACATACATCCCACAGGCTGTAAAATATCAACATCAATCAAAACAAAAACAACTTAATAAATCAGGACAAATCTGAATTTGAGAGACCGGATTTATCAAACACATTTTTATCAAACACACATTCAAATATTTATTTTGAAAAATGAATCTTAAGTGTTAACACCTTCAATTTCTTTACACTTAGAAAGGTTTTGCAGACACACGTTAGTGTTTTAACTAGTCAAAGTCACTTGTAGTTCATTTTACATAGACACAGGGGATTGTGGGAGTTGGAGTTCGGTAGCCATTTTGTTTAGACGGATCATTCCTGACTTCTCTTCAGACACTGTGCAAATTGTTACAGTCAACTACATCTATCTACTCTTCTACATATAAATATATATTTATTGATGTGTTTGCATATACTTTAGAACATGTCTGTAGGAGACGGTTGGTGTGACGATGATCTTTAATGGACATCTTTCAACAGAATGAAAAGGAGAGAAAGACACACAGAAATGAAAGTGTTGGCCGGGCAATCTGAGACAGTTTAGACTGACAAAACAAATGATACATCACACCTTCATAGGGAGCCTAGGAAGGGTACACACATGATGAAACCACCCTACATAGGGACCCTAGGAAGGGTACACACATGATGAAACCACCCTACATAGGGAGCCTAGGAAGGGTACACACATGATGAAACCACCCTACATAGGGACCCTAGGAAGGGTACACACATGATGAAACCACCCTACATAGGGACCCTAGGAAGAGTACACACATGATGAAACCACCCTACATAGGGACCCTAGGAAGGGTACACACATGATGAAACCACCCTACATAGGGACCCTAGGAAGGGTACACACATGATGAAACCACCCTACATAGGGACCCTAGGAAGAGTACACACATGATGAAACCACCCTACATAGGGACCCTAGGAAGAGTACACACATGATGAAACCACCCTACATAGGGACCCTAGGAAGAGTACACACATGATGAAACCACCCTACATAGGGACCCTAGGAAGGGTACACACATGATGAAACCACCCTACATAGGGACCCTAGGTAGGATAACAGACATGACGAACCACCCTACATAGGGACCCTAGTTAGGATAACAGACATGACGAACCACCCTACATAGGGACCCTAGGTAGGATAACAGACATGACGAACCACCCTACATAGGGACCCTAGTTAGGATAACAGACATGACGAACCACCCTACATAGGGACCCTAGTTAGGATAACAGACATGACGAACCACCCTACATAGGGACCCTAGTTAGGATAACAGACATGACGAACCACCCTACATAGGGACCCTAGTTAGGATAACAGACATGACGAACCACCCTACATAGGGACCCTAGTTAGGATAACAGACATGACGAACCACCCTACATAGGGACCCTAGTTAGGATAACAGACATGACGAACCACCCTACATAGGGACCCTAGTTAGGATAACAGACATGACGAACCTCCCTACATAGGGACCCTAGTTAGGATAACAGACATGACGAACCACCCTACATAGGGACCCTAGTTAGGATAACAGACATGACGAACCTCCCTACATAGGGACCCTAGTTAGGATAACAGACATGACGAACCACCCTACCCTCTCTCTCTCTCTCTCTCTGTCTCTCTCTCTCTGTCCATCTATCCAGTCAGTCATTCTTCAGGGAGGTTTATAACGGAGGGTAGATGGAGAAAGCAGAAGAGAACAGCTCTACCTCACACACTGTCAGTGTACCAAATGGCACCCTATTCCCTACATAGTGCACTACTTTAGACCAGGGCCTATAGGGCTCTATGTAGGGAATAGGATGCCATTTGGGACGCACAAACAGACAGACACGGTTCTCATTTTGGTTCATGTGTTCCACAACACAGTCAGACTCCCAGCCAACTTGGCTAGAACAAACACCAGGAGTCTCCAGAGACTAATAGTCCCAGAAATAATTACAAAATCACATCATCATGTTTTCTTTACAATATCTGATTGTCAGATGTGTGTTTTAGAGTGGGGTGAAATAATCACCCTCTAACACTCCCCTAGACACTTCTGCAATGCAGGGAGTCCTTTCTATAACAGGCATGTTTAGAGACAAACACTAAGCATGTGTGTGTGTGTGTGTGTGTGTGTGTGTGTGTGTGTGTGTGTGTGTGTGTGTGTGTGTGTGTGTGTGTGTGTGTGTGTGTGTGTGTGTGTGTGTGTGTGTGTGTGTGTGTGTGTGTGTGTGTGTGTGTGTGTGAGATTGGGAGCTCCCCTTAGCAATGGCAAGAGTCCTAACTTTAAGGGAGTTTCCACACACTGATGTCCTCCTGTGTGATTAGAGCTTCCATCTGAAGATAACCAGCAATCAGAGGGATCCTAGGCCAGCTTCTGCCCAATGGAATGATACACACACACACACGTTCCCCCTCCACACACACCCCCACTACGCCCACAAGCCACTGTGAGGTCTGTCTGTGAGTCACTGGGCCGGACCTGTTCCTAGTTATCACAGCTTTTCTTGCCTGTCTTCATTGTGTTTTCTTAGGCAGGTCTCAGGGGTATAGTGCTGCTACAGAGGCCCCTGGTCCAGCCCTGTGTTACTGTGTGGTGTGTCTGTATGTAGAAGGGTGTGTGTGTGTGTGTGTGTGTGCATGGATATACTATGTGTGTGTGAGGTCTCAGCAGTATCCTCTAGCTGCTGTTACAGAGAGAGGCCCCAGGCCCCCCAGGCTCTGTGTTACTGCCACTCCTACAGGGTTAGAGCTCATAAATCTATAGGAGGGAGATGGAGGGAGGAGGAGAGAGGGGGAGGGGATGAGGTGAGAGGAAGGAAAGGACGGGCAGGAGAAAGAGGAGGGGATGAGGAGAGAGGGGGAGGGGATGAGGAGAGAGGAAGGAAAGGACGGGCAGGAGAAAGAGGAGGGGATGAGGAGAGAGGGGGAGGGGATGAGGAGAGAGATGGAGGGAGGAGAAGAGAGGGGGAGGGGATGAGGAGAGAGGGGGAGGGGATGAGGAGAGAGATGGAGGGAGGAGAAGAGAGGGGGAGGGGATGAGGAGAGAGGAAGGAAAGGACGGGCAGGAGAAAGAGGAGGGGATGAGGAGAGAGGGGGAGGGGATGAGGAGAGAGATGGAGGGAGGAGAAGAGAGGGGGAGGGGATGAGGAGAGAGGGGGAGGGAGGAGAAGGGGATGAGGAGATGAGGAGAGAGGGGGAGGGGATGAAGAGAGAGGAAGGAAAGGACGGACAGGAGAAAGAGGAGGGGTGTTTTGGATGTGGATATGAGGGTCTGTGAGGGAGGGAGGGAGGAGTGAGAAGAGGGGGGAGGGGGATAGAGGGGAGGGAGTAGAGCGAGAGATAGAGGGGGAGGGAGGGATAGAGGGGAAGGAGAGGAGGTATAGAGGAGATATGGACATGGGCTCTGTGTTTCGTCTGTGTGGTCTGGAGACAAGACTGATAACTAGCTCACCCCGGATTTCTCGCACGCACGCACGCACGCACAGATACGACCACCTCCACACTGTTGTGATACTATAGAGCCAGGAGAGTGAGAGGGGGGACTGAGGGAGAGAGAGAGAGACTGTATATGGACATAATATGACATTTGAAATGTGAGAGTAATATTTACTGTTCACTTTTTATTGTTTATTTCACTTTTCTTTATCCATTTTACTTGACAATGTAAATATATGTTTCCCTGCCAATAAAGCCCCTTGAATTGAACTGAAAGACAGAGAGAGAGGCAGGCAGACAGACAGGGAGGCAGACAGAGAGAGGCATGCAGACAGACAGGGAGGCAGACAGAGAGAGAGGCAGGCAGACAGACAGGGAGGCAGACAGAGAAAGGCAGGCAGACAGACAGGGAGGCAGACAGAGAGAGGCAGGCAGACAGACAGGGAGGCAGACAGAGAGAGGCAGGCAGACAGACAGGGAGGCAGACAGAGAGAGGCAGGCAGACAGACAGGGAGGCAGACAGAGAGAGGCAGGCAGACAGACAGGGAGGCAGACAGAGAGAGAGGCAGGCAGACAGACAGGGAGGCAGACAGAGAGAGGCAGGCAGACAGACAGGGAGGCAGACAGAGAGAGGCAGGCAGACAGACAGGGAGGGATTAAACGAGCGTAACAGAACATTCCCCAGGATATGGAAGTCAATAATCGGTAATGACAGATATAAAACAGGTTGTAAAGCAGGTATGCCAGTCATCAAGATGGCCGCCATGCTCATAAGACTGGCAGAGTAGTGGTGCCACGGGGTAATGATGCCCTGGACTTGCGTGCTGTACGTGGCTCCACTCTCCTGGAACTGATAAGATCAGTTGTGTCACAGGGTTGAATTGAATAAAGTTTATTGAGGGTTGAGGTGGGTTGAGGTGGCACATGATAGGCCATCCCTCTGCTCTCAGGACAGGAGGCAGAACAACCAATCAGAGAAGGTCTGTCTCTGGACCAGTCCAGGGACTCTGCTCTCAGGACAGGAGGCAGAACAACCAATCAGAGAAGGTCTGTCTCTGGACCAGTCCAGGGACTCTGCTCTCAGGACAGGAGGCAGAACAACCAATCAGAGAAGGCCTGTCTCTGGACCAGTCCAGGGACTCTGCTCTCAGGACAGGAGGCAGAACAACCAATCAGAGAAGGCCTGTCTCTGGACCAGTCCAGGGACTCTGCTCTCAGGACAGGAGGCAGAACAACCAATCAGAGAAGGCCTGTCTCTGGACCAGTCCAGGGACTCTGCTCTCAGGACAGGAGGCAGAACAACCAATCAGAGAAGGCCTGTCTCTGGACCAGTCCAGGGACTCTGCTCTCAGGACAGGAGGCAGAACAACCAATTAGAGAAGGCCTGTCTCTGGACCAGTCCAGGGACTCTGCTCTCAGGACAGGAGGCAGAACAACCAATCAGAGAAGGTCTGTCTCTGGACCAGTCCAGGGACTCTGCTCTCAGGACAGGAGGCAGAACAACCAATTAGAGAAGGCCTGTCTCTGGACCAGTCCAGGGACTCTGCTCTCAGGACAGGAGGCAGAACAACCAATTAGAGAAGGCCTGTCTCTGGACCAGTCCAGGGACTCTGCTCTCAGGACAGGAGGCAGAACAACCAATTAGAGAAGGCCTGTCTCTGGACCAGTCCAGGGACTCTGCTCTCAGGACAGGAGGCAGAACAACCAATTAGAGAAGGCCTGTCTCTGGACCAGTCCAGGGACTCTGCTCTCAGGACAGGAGGCAGAACAACCAATTAGAGAAGGCCTGTCTCTGGACCAGTCCAGGGACTCTGCTCTCAGGACAGGAGGCAGAACAACCAATTAGAGAAGGCCTGTCTCTGGACCAGTCCAGGGACTCTGCTCTCAGGACAGGAGGCAGAACAACCAATTAGAGAAGGCCTGTCTCTGGACCAGTCCAGGGACTCTGCTCTCAGGACAGGAGGCAGAACAACCAATCAGAGAAGGCCTGTCTCTGGACCAGTCCAGGGACTCTGCTCTCAGGACAGGAGGCAGAACAACCAATTAGAGAAGGCCTGTCTCTGGACCAGTCCAGGGACTCTGCTCTCAGGACAGGAGGCAGAACAACCAATTAGAGAAGGCCTGTCTCTGGACCAGTCCAGGGACTCTGCTCTCAGGACAGGAGGCAGAACAACCAATCAGAGAAGGCCTGTCTCTGGACCAGTCCAGGGACTCTGCTCTCAGGACAGGAGGCAGAACAACCAATTAGAGAAGGCCTGTCTCTGGACCAGTCCAGGGACTCTGCTCTCAGGACAGGAGGCAGAACAATCAATTAGAGAAGGCCTGTCTCTGGACCAGTCCAGGGACTCTGCTCTCAGGACAGGAGGCAGAACAACCAATCAGAGAAGGCCTGTCTCTGGACCAGTCCAGGGACTCTGCTCTCAGGACAGGAGGCAGAACAACCAATCAGAGAAGGCCTGTCTCTGGACCAGTCCAGGGACTCTGCTCTCAGGACAGGAGGCAGAACAACCAATTAGAGAAGGCCTGTCTCTGGACCAGTCCAGGGACTCTGCTCTCAGGACAGGAGGCAGAACAACCAATTAGAGAAGGCCTGTCTCTGGACCAGTCCAGGGACTCTGCTCTCAGGACAGGAGGCAGAACAACCAATTAGAGAAGGCCTGTCTCTGGACCAGTCCAGGGACTCTGCTCTCAGGACAGGAGGCAGAACAACCAATTAGAGAAGGCCTGTCTCTGGACCAGTCCAGGGACTCTGCTCTCAGGACAGGAGGCAGAACAACCAATCAGAGAAGGCCTGTCTCTGGACCTTGATGACATTGTCTTTGTTTTTGTTCTCCAGCTCCTGTCACTATTGCATGAATGAAATGTACTACTTTCCAAAGTCTGAGGGACAAACCAGACCACAGTCCTGAGGAACCTCTGGCTCTGACACACATCATCCCTGTTCTCTACATCCTGTTCTCTACATCCTGTTCTCTACACCCTGTTCTTCACATCCTGTTCTCCAAATCCTGTTCTCCACATCCTGTTCTCTATATCCTGTTCTCCAGACTACAGTACACCAGTATAGTGTGGTTCTGATACTGTTAGACTGTAGTCAATGTGGTTTTGATACTGTTAGACTGTAGTCAATGACAGTGTGGTTCTGATACTGTTAGACTGTAGTCCATGTGGTTCTGATACTGTTAGACTGTAGTCAATGTGGTTCTGATACTGTTAGACTGTAGTCAATGTGGTTCTGATACTGTTAGACTGTAGTCAATGTGGTTCTGATACTGTTAGACTGTAGTCAATGACAGTGTGGTTCTGATACTGTTAGACTGTAGTCAATGTGGTTCTGATACTGTTAGACTGTAGTCAATGTGGTTCTGATACTGTTAGACTGTAGTCAATGACAGTGTGGTTCTGATACTGTTAGACTGTAGTCAATGTGGTTCTGATACTGTTAGACTGTAGTCAATGTGGTTCTGATACTGTTAGACTGTAGTCAATGACAGTGGTTCTGATACTGTTAGACTGTAGTCAATGTGGTTCTGATACTGTTAGACTGTAGTCAATGTGGTTCTGATACTGTTAGACTGTAGTCAATGTGGTTCTGATACTGTTAGACTGTCGTTAGACAGGAAGTGACATCATGGTGGAAGGTTAAGGGTTCAATATGTCTGACTGTAGAAAGACCCCGACTCAAACCGTGTGAAACCACAGGAATGACACTCATGTCTGTCTGCCTGGCTCTCTATCTGTCTGATGTGGGTTTGTGGGTCTGTGTGTGTGAGAGGTGTGTGTGCTTTCTCGCATTATGTGTGTGTGTGTGGTGTGTGTGTGTTCAGTAGGTGTTGGTCACGTCTCTGTCTCTAATTGTTATATGAGCTGTGGTCAGAATGACTAACAATAACCACCAGGTCAGAACCATTAACCACCAGAGAGAGGAGGGAGAGAGAGAGAGGAGGAGAGAGAGAGTGGAGAGAGAGGGGTGGAGAGAGAGAGAGAGGGGTGGAGAGAGAGAGAGAGAGAGAGAGAGAGAAGGAGGAGAGAGAGAGAGAGGAGAGAGAGAGAGAGAGAGGTGGAGAGAGAGAAGGAGAGAGAGAGAGAGAGAGAGAGAGAGAGAGAGGGGTGGAGAGAGAGAGAGAGAGGGAGAGAGAGAGAGAGAGGGGGGAGAGAGAGAGAGAGAGAGGGTGGAGAGAGAGGGTGGAGAGAGAGAAGGAGGGAGAGAAAGAGAGAGAGAGGTGGAGAGGGAGAGAGAGAGGGGTTGGAGAGAGAGAAGGAGGGAGAGAAAGATAGAGAGAGGTGGAGAGAGAGAAGGAGGGAGAGAAAGAGAGAGAGAGGTGGAGATAGAGAGAGAGAGAGGGGTTGGAGAGAGAGAAGGAGGGAGAGAAAGAGAGAGAGAGGTGGAGAGAGAGAGAGAGAGGGGAAAGAGAGGAAGAGTAAGCAGGGTGGGACTGATATGAGTCAGGTCTTATCATGTAGATGTACAGACAGTATAATCTCCAGAGAACGGAGGAAGACTCAACTGTGAACTCTCACACACTGAACTCTCTGGTCCCAGACTAGACCTGTAGCATTAAGGCCCCGGTTCATCACCGGGGTCCAGCTATTTACCGCCAATACGACACACAAAGGGAAGTGAATGAGCTGAGTCATACAGGAGCTACAACCACAAAACACCATTTAAGGTGAACAATGAAGTGTGAGTGTTTGTGGTGGTCGACTGCACCTGTTGGTTTAGAGAGGTGTTTCAACACTCCCAGCCTGCATCGCAAATGGCACCCTATTCCCTACATAGTGCACTACTGTTGACCAGAGTCTTATGGGCCCTGGTTAAAAGAAGTGCACTATATGGTGAAGAGGGTTCCATTTGGGATACAAGACAGAACCTCAGTCACCTGGAAGTGATGGAGCGGTGAGTGTGTTGATTAGAATGACTGACTGACTGACCAGGGAGGAGAGGATGGGGGAGAGAGAGAAGAAGAGAGGAGAGAGAGGAGAGGGTGAGGGAGAGAGAGAGGAGAGGAGAGAGAGGAGAGGGTGAGGGAGAGAGAGAGGAGAGAGAGAGAGGAGAGAGAGGGTGAGGGAGAGAGAGGGGAATAGAGAGGGGAAGAGAGGAGAGAATAGGGGAGAGAGAAGAGAGGGGAAGATAGGAGAGAATGGGGGAGAGAGAGGAGAGAGGGGAAGATAGGAGAGAATGGGGGAGAGAGAGGGGAAGATAGGAGAGAATGGGGGAGAGAGAGAGGAAGAGAGAGGGGAAGATAGGAGAGAATGGGAGCGAGAGAGAGGAAGAGAGAGTTGAAGAGAGGAGAGAATGGGGGAGAGAGAGGGGAAGAGAGAGGAGAGAGAGGAGAGGATGAGGGAGATAGAGGAACGAGAGGGATAGAGAGAGAGAGAGGATGGGGAGAGAATAGGGGAGATAATGTGGGAAAGGGATAGATAGAGAGAGAAAGTGAGAGAGAATGGGGAAGGAAGAGAGGAAGAGATAGATAGAGAGAGCATAGAATGGGGGAGAGAATGGGAGAGATAGATGGAGAGAGAGGGGGGATGGGTGAGATAGAGGGGAGAGAGAGATAGAGAGAGGGGGGATGGGTGAGATAGAGGGGAGAGAGGGATAGAGAGAGTGGGGGGATGGGAGAGATAGAGAGAGAGGGGATGGGAGAGAGAGGGGAGAGAGGGATAGAGAGAGACGGGATGGGAGAGATAGAGGGGAGAGAGGTATAGAGATAGGGGGATGGGAGAGATAGAGGGGAGAGGGATGGAGAGAGAGGGGATGGGAGAGATAGAGAGAGAGGGGATGGGAGAGATAGAGGGGAGAGAGGGATAGAGAGAGGGGGGATGGGAGAGATAGAGGGTAGAGAGGGATAGAGAGAGAGGGGATGGGAGAGATAGAGGGGAGAGAGGGATAGAGAGAGAGGGGATGGGAGAGATAGAGGGGATAGAGGGATAGAGAGAGGGGGATGGGAGAGATAGAGGGGAGAGAGGGATAGAGAGAGGGGGGATGGGAGAGATAGAGGGGAGAGAGGGATAGAGAGAGAGGGGATGGGAGAGGAGAGAGGGAGGATGGTTATAATTGAGCCACATAAAACAGTGATCTGCTCACCACCGAGTCATCACTAGAACACACTGTCTGAGTGACCTCACCTCCCTGCTGTCTTTCATGTCCCTGCTGATTGAAAGAAAGACAGAAGTAAATACAGATCAGAAGGAAAGAGGGAGGAACCAGCCTGTGGACCTGACTGAGATGATGTCACTTCCTATAGGAAGTCATGCTAGGTGTAAATATCCCCTCTGTGTCTCCAGGCCATACTCCCCTGGAAACTGTGGGTTTGTGACCTCCATACGGCTCTCATCGCGGCTCTAAATCAGGGGAGATCCATAAGCTAACTACCACCTGGTTTTCACAGGAAATGAAACGCGGCTTCTGCTTTCGGACGTCAGCAAGGCGACACTCCACCTTAACTCCTCCTCCACATTTACTGGATTGGTTGAACAGTGCAGAAGAGAACCTCCCACAACAGAAAGAACCAGCACGTCACACCTGCTAGGTTGGGTTAGCTAACTACACACACTTTCAGCTGGGTCTGCTGTTTAACCATCTAACATCACCATAGGGAATCCTGTCTAGAGAGTCCCTGTCTAGAAAGTCGTGTCTAGAGTCCCTGTCTAGGGAGTTCTGTCTAAAGAGTCCTGTCTAGAGATTCCTGTCTAGAGTCCCTGTCTAGGGAGTCCTGTCTAGAGAGTCCTGTCTAGAGAGTCCTGTCTAGAGAGTCCTGTCTAGAGAGTCCTGTCTAGAGAGTCCTGTCTAGAGTCCTGTCTAGAGAGTCCTGTCTAGAGAGTCCTGTCTAGAGTCCTGTCTAGAGAGTCCTGTCTAGAGAGTTCTGTCTAGAGTCCTGTCTAGGGAGTCCTGTCTAGAGAGTCCTGTCTAGAGTCCTGTCTAGAGAGTCCTGTCTAGAGAATCCTGTCTAGAGTCCTGTCTAGAGAATCCTGTCTAGTCCCTGTCTAGGGAGTCCTGTCTAGAGATACATTTCAGAGTCTATGAGACACTAAAGAGTCCTTATGAGGTTTAAAGAGCCCAGATAAAGCTAGATAAATTGGATCTGTATTTCAACATCAATAGCCGCTCCCAGAATAGATATCATTGCTGAAACATACTGTCCCTGTTGTTACGGTGAGTGGTGAGCATTTGTGTGGATTGAATGTCTCAATAATACTGTTGTTGCTCGAGTGTCTCAATAATAGTGTTGTTTTTCATCTCCCAACTCTAACCTTTCAACGGGTGACAACTGCAATTAAAAACAGGACTAGGTTTCCTGTTCCCCAAACCCATCAGAGAACGGTCATCATAGAGAGGAACAACAACCAACTATCTCCAACAACCAAAGCAAAAGGTAACAGCAAACAAATGGCATCAGAGGTCATTTAAATTCATATTCCCAGATCTCAGATCTAGGCTGTATCCCAAAAGGGCACCCTAGTCCCTATATAGTGCACTACTTTTCACAGGAGTTCTGTGTACTGTTATAATCTCCACCCGGCACAGCCAGAAGAGGACTGGCCTCCCCTCAGAGCCTGGTTCCTCTCTAGGTTCCTGCCTTTCTAGGGAGTTTTTCCTAGCCACCGTGCTTCTACACCTGCATTGCTGGCTGTTTGGTGTTTCAGGCTGGGTTTCTGTACAGCACTTTGTGACATCGGCTGATGTAAAAAGGGCTTTATAAATACATTTGATTGATTGATTGATATGGGCCGTGATGAAATGTAGTGTTCCATGAAGGGAATAGGGTTCTATAAAGGGAATAGGGTTCTATAAAGGGAATAGGGTTCTATAAAGGGAATAGGGTTCTATAAAGGGAATAGGGTTCTATAAAGGAAATAGGGTTCTATAAAGGGAATAGGGTTCTATAAAGGGAATAGGGTTCTATAAAGGGAATAGTGTTCCATAAAGGGAATAGGGTTCTATAAAGGAAATAGGGTTCTATAAAGGGAATAGGGTTCTATAAAGGGAATAGGGTTCTATAAAGGAAATAGGGTTCTATAAAGGGAATAGGGTTCTATAAAGGAAATAGGGTTCTATAAAGGGAATAGGGTTCTATAAAGGGAATAGGGTTCTATAAAGGGAATAGGGTTCTATAAAGGGAATAGGGTTCTATAAAGGGAATAGGGTTCTATAAAGGGAATAGGGTTCTATAAAGGGAATAGGGTTCTATAAAGGGAATAGGGTTCCATGTGGAATGCAGGACGACAGGACAGAAAGCTGTAGGAGGGATTCTAGAATGGTCTGAGTAGTGGGTACATGACCATGATTCAGAGTCTCTAGCTTCTCTTCATATTGGCCATAATGATATCCCCATCCCATTAGGACAGTCACAATTAGGACAGGAACTAACTCAGCAGTAACTGTGTAGTAACTAAGCAGTAACTGTGTAGTAACTAAGCAGTAACTGTGTAGTAACTAAGCAGTAACTGTGTAGTAACTAAGCATTAATGTTGTGGTAACTAAGCAGTAACTGTGTAGTAACTAAGCAGTAACTGTTTAGTAACTAAGCAGTAACTGTGTAGTAACTAAGCAGTAACTGTGTGGTAACTAAGTAGTAACTGTGTAGTAACTAAGCAGTAACTGTGTAGTAACTAAGCAGTAAATGTGTAGTAACTAAGCAGTAACTGTGTGGTAACTAAGTAGTAACTGTGTAGTAACTAAGCAGTAACTGTGTAGTAACTAAGCAGTAAATGTGTAGTAACTAAGCAGTAACTGTGTAGTAACTAAGCAGTAACTGTGTAGTAACTAAGCAGTAACTGTGTAGTAACTAAGCAGTAACTGTGTAGTAACTAAGCAGTAACTGTGTAGTAACTAAGCAGTAACTGTGTAGTAACTAAGCAGTAACTGTATGGTAACTAAGCAGTAACTGTGTGGTAACTAAGCATTAACTGTGTGGTAACTAAGCAGTAACTGTGTAGTAACTAAGCAGTAACTGTGTAGTAACTAAGCAGTAACTGTGTAGTAACTAAGCAGTAACTGTGTAGTAACTAAGCAGTAACTGTGTGGTAACTAAGCAGTAACTGTGTGGTAACTAAGCAGTAACTGTGTGGTAACTAAGCAGTAACTGTGTGGTAACTAAGCAGTAACTAAGCAGTAACTAAGCAGTAACTGTGTAGTAACTAAGCAGTAACTGTATGTGAGTAACACTAATATAACATGGTTGACCACACCTTAGTAACGGACAGGTTTTGTGGTCAGGTCTCAGAAAAAGACGGGGTTCAACGTCATGAACGGTTCAAGAAGGCCTTCTCACCACAAACATTTTTAGATTTAGAGGATTGTTGCACCAATCTGACAAATCATTGTTAATAAATCAGTAACAAATCCCCAAAGAGATATTGGGAGCACTGGTAAGGCAGGAAATGAAGGACCGCGAATATAAAGGCATCTCTCTCTCTCTCTCGACGCCTTGTGAGAGTGTGGCTGGCGGGGACATTGACAGGTCAGCAGGACTCTTCCAGGGCGTTGACCACCTGCTCCAGGATGTCGGGGCAGTGGTCAGCGATCTGCTGCAGGACACAGTTAGCATGCTCCTGGAGCTCTGCACTCTCCCTCTCACACACCGCCAGCTCCGACTCCAACTGATGGGGTGAGAAAGAGGAGGGAGGGAGGGAGAGAGGGAGGGAGAGGGGGAAGGGAGAGAGGGGAGAGGGGAGGGGAGGGGAGGGGAGAGAGAGGGGGAGGGGAGATAGAAGGGGGAGAGGAGAGAGAGGGGGAGGGGGGAGAGGAGGAGAGGGAGGGAAAGAGAGATTAGAGAGAGAGGGGGAGAAGAGAGAGAGGGGGCAAAAGAGAGAGAGGGGGAGAGAAGGGGGAGAGGAGAGAGAGGGGGGCAGGAGAGAGGAGAGAGAAGGGGAGAGGGAGGGAAAGAGAGATTAGAGAGAGAGGGAGAGAAGAGAGAGGGGGAAGAGTAGAGAGAGGGGAGAAGAGAGAGGGGGGAGAAGAGAGAGAGAGGGGAGAAGAGAGAGGGGGAAGAGGAGAGAGGGGGGAGAGGAGAGAGAGGGGGAGAAGAGAGAGGGGGAGAAGAGAGAGAGAGGGAGAAGAGAGAGAGGGGGAGAAGAGAGAGAGGGGGAGAGGAGAGAGAGGGGGAGAAGAGAGAGAGAGAGGGGAGAAGAGAGAGAGACAGGGGAGAAGAGAGAGAGGGGGAGAAGAGAGAGGGGGAGAAGAGAGAGAGAGGGGGAGAGGAGAGAGAGAGGGGAAAGGAGAGAGAGAGGGGAGAAGAGAGAGGGGGAGAAGAGAGAGAGAGAGGGGGAGAAGAGAGAGAGAGGGGGAGAAGAGAGGGGGAGAAGAGAGAGAGAGAGGGGGAGAAGAGAGAGAGAGAGGGGGAGAAGAGAGAGAGAGGGGGAAGAGAGAGAGAGAGGGGAGAGAAGAGAGAGAGAGGGGGAGAAGAGAGAGAGAGGGGAGAAGAGAGAGAGAGGGGGAAAGGAGAGAGAGAGGGGGAGAGGAGAGAGAGAGGGAGAAATGTTAAAAACATGTATTTTGTAACGTCACATCATAGGTCAGGTACATAGCAACATACTGTAAACAACAAAACAGTGGGAGGAAACACATTCAGAACCATAAAGAGCAAATATTTCAGAGGGACTTTCTGGACAGATGGTCTTTCTGGTCAGTGGAGAGAGAAGGACCTCCATGGTAGACAGCCTGACTGACTGGCCTTAAGTCTCCCAGGGCTGATGAGTCTGTATAGATACCTCCCTCTGTCCTCCTCCTTCCCTCCTCCCTCTAGCCCTTCTTTCTTCTCTTTTCATTCTCTGAGAGGTGAGAGGTCACAGGAAATGGGTAGCTAGTGCACTGTAAAGGAGTGAGCAGAGGAGAGCAGAGGAAGAGAAAGAGAGAGCTAGAGAGGGAAAGAAAGAGGGACTGAGTGATTTAGAGAGGGGGAACATCCGTGTGAGTTAACCTCTCCACCTCTTCTCCCCCTCCAGCTCTCCTTGTCCTTCTCCTCTCCCCTCCATCTCTCCTTGTCCTTCTCCTCTCCTCCTCTTCTCCCCTCCTCCTCTTCTCCCCCTCCATCTCTCCTTGTCCTTCTCCTCTCCTCCCCTTCTCCCCTCCTCCTCTCCTCCCCCTCCATCTCTCCTTGTCCTTCTCCTCTCCTCCCCCTCCATCTCTCCTTGTCCTTCTCCTCTCCTCCCCCTCCATCTCTCCTTGTCCTTCCTCCCTCTTCCCCCCTCCATCTCTCCTCCTTCTCCTCCTCTTCTCCCCTCCATCTCTCCTTGTCCTTCTCCTCTCCTCTCTCCTCCTCCATCTCTCCCCCTCCATCTCTCCCATCTCTCCTTGTCCTTCTCCTCTCATCTCCCCCATCTCTCCTCCTTCTCCTTCCTCCTCCATCTCTCTCCTCTCCTCTCCTCCCCCCCCTCCATCTCTCCTTGTCCTTCTCCTCTCCTCCCCCTCCATCTCTCCTTGTCCTTCTCCTCTCCTCTTCTCCCCCTCCATCTCTCCTTGTCCTTCTCCTCTCCTCTTCTCCCCTCCATCTCCTCCTTCTCCTCCTTCCCCCTCCATCTCCTCCTTCTCCTCCATCCATCTCTCCTTGTCCTTCTCCTCTCCTCTTCTCTCCCTCCATCTCTCTCCTCTTGTCCTCTCTCCTCTCATCTTCTCCCCCTCCATCTCTCCTTGTCCTTCTCCTCTCTCTCTCCATCTCTCCCCTCCATCTCTCCTCCATCTCCTTCCTCCTCTCATCTTCTCCCCCTCCATCTCTCCTTGTCCTTCTCCTCTCCTCTTCTCCCCCTCCATCTCTCCTT
This sequence comes from Oncorhynchus keta, assembly GCF_023373465.1. Classification (NCBI taxonomy): domain Eukaryota; kingdom Metazoa; phylum Chordata; class Actinopteri; order Salmoniformes; family Salmonidae; genus Oncorhynchus; species Oncorhynchus keta. The sequence goes on along the minus strand of NW_026290962.1, from coordinate 79,783 downwards.
GTCCTTCTCCTCTCCTCCTCTTCTCCCCTCCATCTCTCCTTGTCCTTCTCCTCTCCTCTTCTCCCCTCCATCTCTCCTTGTCCTTCTCCTCTCCTCTTCTCCCCCTCCATCTCTCCTTGTCCTTCTCCTCTCATCTTCTCCCCCTCCATCTCTCCTTGTCCTTCTCCTCTCCTCCCCTCCATCTCTCCTTGTCCTTCTCCTCTCCTCCTCTTCTCCCCCTCCATCTCTCCTTGTCCTTCTCCTCTCCTCCTCTACCTCTTCCCTTCCACCTCTCCACCTGGCCCAGGGTCACCCCCTCTCTCTCCCCCCTCAACCTCCCCTCCCCTCCCTCTCCCTCTCCCTGGACCATGGATCCACAGCAGATCCCCTCTTCACATCCACATCCCCAACCTTCACCAACTCACTAAACCCATTTAAATTCTCCTGGAACACTCCATTCCTCCACCAACTACCCAACCGTTCTTTTTAAGTCATTATATATAATTCTACACTTGGAATGTCCATCTAAAAGGTGTAATGTTTCTCTCATTAATGGAATCTGAACCTAAAGGGGATTTATGTTGGACAGCTCCTCAGGCTAATGATCTTCACAGGTGGGGTTATCTTTAACACAGGCCGCGGCCCAATTAACCCCTATTCCTTAACAAGGGCCCATAAGGCTCTGGGAAAAACGAGTGCCTTACATAGGGAATAGGGTGCTATCTGGGATACAGACAAGATCTTTAACACACAGATCCCTTTTTCAAAAGGATGGGGGTCGAGACAAGATCTTTAACACACAGAACACACACACAACACACACACACACACACACACACACACACACACACACACACACACACACACACACACACACACACACACACACACACACACACACACACACACACACACACACACACACACACACACACACACACACACACACACACACACACACAGAGCCGCCCATCCCTTTTTCAAAAGGATGGGGGCTGTTACCCTCAACACACCCACATATGGACAAACTGGGAGGGAGGGAGAGAGGTGACGAGGGGGAAAAGTGTGTGTCCTGGACGTTGAGGTACCAGCTATGCCTCATGAAATCAGTGCTGGCATTAACAGGTGGCTGGCTGGTGGAACACACACTGAACACACACATCACACACACAACACACACACACACACACACACACACACACACACACACACACACACACACACACACACACACACACACACACACACACACACACACACACACACACACACACACACACACACACACACACACACACACGCTCCGCTCCACACCCCAGAAATCACTGGGGTCTCCCTCCCCCTCCCTCCCTCCCTCCCTCCCTCCCTCCCTCCCCCTCCCTCCCTCCTCTCCCCGGGCCTCTTTGAACAGAAATCACTGGGGTGAATCACCCGCTCCTCCGCTCTCTCCACTGGCTTCCAGTTGAAGCTCGCATCCGCTACAAGACCATGGTGCTTGCCTACGGAGCTGTGAGGGGAACGGCACCTCAGTACCTCCAGGCTCTGATCAGGCCCTACACCCAAACAAGGGCACTGCGTTCATCCACCTCTGGCCTGCTCGCCTCCCTACCACTGAGGAAGTACAGTTCCCGCTCAGCCCAGTCAAAACTGTTCGCTGCTCTGGCCCCCAATGGTGGAACAAACTCCCTCACGACGCCAGGACAGCGGAGTCAATCACCACCTTCCGGAGACACCTGAAACCCCACCTCTTCAAGGAATACCTAGGATAGGGTAAGTAATCCTTCTCACCCCCCTAAAAGATTTAGATGCACTATTGTAAAGTGGCTGTTCCACTGGATGTCATAAGGTGAATGCACCAATTTGTAAGTCGCTCTGGATAAGAGCGTCTGCTAAATGACTTAAATGTAAATGTAATGTAAATGTCTCCCTCCCTCCCTCCCTCCCTCCCTCCCCTCCCCCTCCCTCCCTCTCATCTTCTCCCCCTCCAGCTCTCCTTGGCCCCGGGCCTCTTTGAACAGAAATATTTCGCTGTGTTGGACAGGTTTTAAATTGCTTTTCACATTCTGAACAGACGCCACTGATCCAAAACCCATCTTTCATTCGCCCATAAGAAAGTAGGATTTTTATTCATAAAAACTATTTTCTTTGGCTTGAAACGTCAAACTAACAGGGAAGATGATAAAGAAACAACACAGACAGGTGATATTCACAGACCATCATGCAGACATCTAGAACAGACAGGTAATATTCACAGACCATCATGCAGACATCTGGAACAGACAGGTAATATTCACAGACCATCAT
>NW_026290962.1:57500-75000 GCF_023373465.1 Oncorhynchus keta | reverse complement strand
CAGTAAATTCAAGATATCATGTGAGTAAGTGTTCAAAAACTATACCGCTCCCCCGTCTAAACCAAGACTCCTCCTCCTCCTCCTCGTAGGCCCGACTTCCTCCCTCAGATAACCTTTGACCTTCCTACCTCCCGTAGCCACCGCATCGACCGCAAGGGGGGAGTCATCTCCAATAACGGCGTCACACTAAGAATTCATCTAATAATGCTCTGGTTATTGTATACAAATACAAACTGGCTATTTGTCTCCAACAGACATAGAGAATGACAGTCTGTACCTACGTGACATGGAGAGAGAGATAGAAGGAGAGATAGAAAGATAGAGAGAGAGAGAGAGATAGAAGGAGAGATAGAAAGAGAGAGATAGAGAGAGTTAGAAGGAGAGATAGAGAGATAGAGAAGGAGAGATAGAAGGAGAGAGAGAGATAGAGAGAGAGGTATGGAGAGATAGAGAGAGAGAGAATGAGAGATAGAGAGAGATTGAAGGAGAGATAGAGAGAGATAGAAGAAGAGATTTATAGAGAGAGAATGAGAGAGAGAGATTGAATGAGAGACATGGAGAGATAGAGAGAGAGAAGGAGAGATAGAGAGAGAGAAGGAGAGATAGAGAGAGATAGAGGACCCACGCCAAGAGGACTTACATCCAGACCACAACACCATCAGCCACATACACACCCCAACCAATCAACACGCCCCCACATCAACCATGCCCACACCCCATTTAGACCCCCTCAGATCAGACCTATGCCCCTCCTGGCCACCCCATGCACCCCACCCCCGCAAAGAGGGCCTCAACATGGAAGTCACACATACGCCCAGTCAGTGAGCGAGCAAACAGGCCCAACCCCCACTCTTACACTAGCCCAAGCCAATGGCATGTACCAGATGCTCAGCAGGCTCTGCTCACTTACTGGCCTGAGGCCAAACCACACGACCAACAACATTGGACACTTTATGGAACACAAAGCCTTCACTATATCATCCTGGAATATCCAAGGCCTGAGGTCATCTGCCTTTGGCCTAAACAGCATGAACCCGGACTTCACCAAAGAAAACGGTAATACAGACATTGTCATCCTGCAAGAAACCTGGTATAGAGGAGACGGACCCACTGGTTGCCCTCTAGGTTACAGAGAGCTGGTAGTCCCATCCACCAAACTACCAGGTGTGAAACAGGGAAGGGACTCAGGGGGTATGCTAATTTGGTATAGAGCAGACCTAACTCACTCCATTAAATTAATCAAAACAGGAACATTTTACATTTGGCTAGAAATTCAAAAGGAAATTATCTGAATTAACAGAGAAAAATGTCCTCCTGTGTGCAACCTATAACCCCCACTAGAATCCCCATACTTTAATGAAGACAGCTTCTCCATCCTGGAGGGGGAAATCAATCATTTCCAGGCCCAGGGACATGTACTTGTCTGTGGTGACCTAAATGCCAGAACCGGACAAGAACTTGACACCCTCAGCACACAGGGGGACAAACACCTGCCTGGAGGTGACAGCATCCCCTCCCACATATGCCCCCCTAGGCACAACTATGACAACATAACCAACAAAAACGGGTCACAACTCCTGCAGCTCTGTCGCACGCTGGGTATGTACATAGTCAACGGTAGGCTTCGAGGGGACTCCTATGGTAGGTACACCTTTAGCTCATCTCTTGGTAGTAGTACTGTAGACTACTTTATCACTGACCTCAACCCAGAGTCTCTCAGAGCGTTCAGTCAGTCCACTGACACCCCTATCAGACCACAGCAAAATCACAGTCTACTTGATCAGAGCAATACTCAATCATGAGGCATCAAAGCCAAAGGACCTGAGTAACATTAAGAAATGCTATAGATGGAAGGAATGCAGTTTGGAAACCTACCAAAATGTCACACCTTGGTCTTAGTGTTTTGTGTTTTCGTTGATTGTTTGGTCAGGCCAGGGTGTGACATGGGTTTGTTTTGTTGTATTTCGTATTGGGGTTTTGTGGTTATTGGGATTGCGGCTGAGTAGGGGTGTTGTATGGGCTTGGCTGCCTGAGGCGGTTCTCAATCAGAGTCAGGTGATTCTCGTTGTCTCTGATTGGGAACCGTATTTAGGTAGCCTGGGTTTCACTGTGTATTTCGTGGGTGATTGTTCCTGTCTCTGTGTAGTTTCACCAGATAGGCTGTAATAGGTTTCATGTTCCTGTCTCTGTGTAGTTTCACCAGATAGGCTGTAATAGGTTTCATGTTCCTGTCTCTGTGTAGTGTTCACCAGATAGGCTGTAATAGGTTTCATGTCTCTGTGTAGTTTCACCAGATAGGCTGTAATAGGTTTCATGTTCCTGTCTCTGTGTAGTTTTACCAGATAGGCTGTAATTAGGTTTCATGTTCCTGTCTCTGTGTAGTTTCACCAGATAGGCTGTAATTAGGTTTCATGTTCCTGTCTCTGTGTAGTTTCACCAGATAGGCTGTAATAGGTTTCATGTTCCTGTCTCTGTGTAGTTTCACCAGATAGGCTGTAATTAGGTTTCATGTTCCTGTCTCTGTGTAGTTTCACCAGATAGGCTGTAATAGGTTTCATGTTCCTGTCTCTGTGTAGTTTCACCAGATAGGCTGTAATTAGGTTTCATGTTCCTGTCTCTGTGTAGTTTCACCAGATAGGCTGTAATTAGGTTTCATGTTCCTGTCTCTGTGTAGTTTACCAGATAGGCTGTAATAGGTTTCATGTTCCTGTCTCTGTGTAGTTTCACCAGATAGGCTGTAATTAGGTTTCATGTTCCTGTCTCTGTGTAGTTTCACCAGATAGGCTGTAATTAGGTTTCACGTTCCTGTCTCTGTGTAGTTTCACCAGATAGGCTGTAATAGGTTTCATGTTCCTGTCTCTGTGTAGTTTCACCAGATAGGCTGTAATTAGGTTTCATGTTCCTGTCTCTGTGTAGTTTCACCAGATAGGCTGTAATAGGTTTCATGTTCCTGTCTCTGTGTAGTTTCACCAGATAGGCTGTAATAGGTTTCATGTTCCTGTCTCTGTGTAGTTTCACCAGATAGGCTGTAATTAGGTTTCACGTTCCTGTCTCTGTGTAGTTTCACCAGATAGGCTGTAATTAGGTTTCATGTTCCTGTCTCTGTGTAGTTTCACCAGATAGGCTGTAATAGGTTTCATGTTCCTGTCTCTGTGTAGTTTCACCAGATAGGCTGTAATTAGGTTTCATGTTCCTGTCTCTGTGTAGTTTCACCAGATAGGCTGTAATTAGGTTTCATGTTCCTGTCTCTGTGTAGTTTCACCAGACAGGCTGTAATTAGGTTTCATGTTCCTGTCTCTGTGTAGTTTCACCAGATAGGCTGTAATTAGGTTTCATGTTCCTGTCTCTGTGTAGTTTCACCAGATAGGCTGTAATAGGTTTCATGTTCCTGTCTCTGTGTAGTTTCACCAGATAGGCTGTAATAGGTTTCATGTTCCTGTCTCTGTGTAGTTTCACCAGATAGGCTGTAATAGGTTTCATGTTCCTGTCTCTGTGTAGTTTCACCAGATAGGCTGTAATAGGTTTCATGTTCCTGTCTCTGTGTAGTTTCACCAGATAGGCTGTAATAGGTTTCATGTTCCTGTCTCTGTGTAGTTTCACCAGATAGGCTGTAATAGGTTTCATGTTCCTGTCTCTGTGTAGTTTCACCAGATAGGCTGTAATAGGTTTCATGTTCCTGTCTCTGTGTAGTTTCACCAGATAGGCTGTAATAGGTTTCATGTTCCTGTCTCTGTGTAGTTTCACCAGATAGGCTGTAATAGGTTTCATGTTCCTGTCTCTGTGTAGTTTCACCAGATAGGCTGTAATAGGTTTCATGTTCCTGTCTCTGTGTAGTGTTCACCAGATAGGCTGTAATAGGTTTCATGTTCCTGTCTCTGTGTAGTTTCACCAGATAGGCTGTAATAGGTTTCATGTTCCTGTCTCTGTGTAGTTTCACCAGATAGGCTGTAATAGGTTTCATGTTCCTGTCTCTGTGTAGTTTCACCAGATAGGCTGTAATTAGGTTTCACGTTCCGTTTGTTTGTATTTATTAGTTATTTCATGTTTCGTTCCGTTTTTCTTCATTAAAGACATGAGAAACCACCACGCTGCATTTCGGTCCGACTCTCTTTGAACAAACGAAGAATGCCGTTACACAAAAAACAATTAGGCAACAACAAATTCAATCCCTTTTAGACAATTTCCTGGGTAAAACGTTCCACTGTAATAGTGAAGGTGTAAACTTGGCAGTAGAAAATGTTAACAGTGTATTTGACCTCTCAGCTTCCCTATCAAATCTAAAAATCTCAAATAGAAAACCGAAGAAAATTAACAATAATGACAAATGGTTTGATGAAGAATGCAAAAATCTAAGAAAGAAATTGAGAAACCTGTCCAACCAAAAACATAGAGACCCGGAAAACCTGAGTCTACGCCTTCACTATGGTGAATCACTAAAACAATACAGAAATACACTACGGAAAAAGAAGGAACAGCATGTCAGAAATCAGCTCAATGCAATTGAAGAATCCATAGACTCTAACCACTTCTGGGAAAATTGGAAAACAAAAAACACAAATAATTATCTATCCAAAATGGAGATGTCTGGGTAAAGCACTTCTCCAATCGTTTTGGCTCTGTAACAAAGAATAAAGAGCAAAAACATATACAGGATCAAATACAGATCTTAGAATCAACTATTAAAGACTACCAGAACCCACTGGATTCTCCAATTACATTGAATGAGTTACAGGACAAAATAAAAACCCTCCAACCCAAAAAGGCCTGTGGTGTTGATGGTATCCTTAATGAAATGATCAAATATACAGACAACAAATTCCAATTGGCTATACTAAAACTCTTTAACGTCATCCTTAGCTCTGGCATCTTCCCCAATATTTGGAACCAAGGACTTTTCACCCCAATACACAAAAGTGGAGACAAATTTGACCCCAATAACTACCGTGGAATATGTGTCAACAGTAACCTTGGGAAAATCCTCTGCATTATCATTAACAGCAGACTCGTACATTTCCTCAATGAAAACAATGTACTGAGCAAATGTCACATTGGCTTTTTACCAAATTACCGTACAACAGACCATGTATTCACCCTGCACACCCTAATTAACAACCAAACAAACCAAAACAAAGGCAAAGTCTTCTCATGCTTTGTTGATTTCAAAAAAGCCTTCGACTCAATCTGGCATGAGGGTCTGCTATACAAACTGATGGAAAGTGGTGTTGGGGGTAAAACATATAACATTATAAAATCCATGTACACAAACAACAAGTGTGCAGTTAAAATAGGGGAAGAGTCCCCAAAGCAAGCTGGTCACAAACAGACCCCACAGAGCCCCAGGACAGCAACACAATCAGACCCAACCAAATCATGAGAAAACAAAAAGATTATTACTTGACACATTGGAAAGAATTAACAAAAGAACAGAGCAAACTAGAATGCTATTTGGCCCTAAACAGAGAGTACACAGCGGCAGAATACCTGACCACTGTGACTGACCCAAACTTAAGGAAAGCTTTGACTATGTACAGACTCAGTGAGCATAGCCTTGCTATTGAGAAAGGCCGCCGTAGGCAGACATGGTTCTCAAGAGGAGACAGGCTATGTGCTCACTGCCCACAAAATGAGGTGGAAACTGAGCTGCACTTCCTAACCTCCTGCCAAATGTATGACCATATTAGAGAGACATATTTCCCTCAGATTACACAGATCCACAAAGAATTCGAAAACAAACCCAATTTTGATAAATTCCCATATCTACTGGGTTACAACAATGTATATATACATAATATGACATGTGTAGATTGAAGGAGAGATAGAGAGAGAAATAAGGAGAGGAGAGAAAGAGAGAGGAGAGATAGAGTGAGATAATGAAAGAGAGAGAGAGAGAGAGAGAGAGAGAGAAGGAGAGGAGAGAAAGAGAGAGGAGAGATAGAGAGAGAGAGAAGGAAAGAGAGAGAGGAGAGATAGAGAGAATGAAAGAGAGAGAGGAGATATAGAGAGAGAAGGAAAGAGAGAGAGAGGAGAGATGGAGAGAGAGAGAAGAGAGAGAGGAGAGATAGAGAGAAGGAAAGAGAGAGAGAGATATAGAGAGAGAGAAGGAAAGAGAGAGAGGAGAGATAGAGAGAGAGAATAGGAGAGGAGAGAAAGAGAGGAGAGAGAGAGAGAGAGAATGAGAGGAGAGAAAGAGAGAGAGAGAGAGAGAGAGAGAGAAGGAAAGAGAGAGGAGAGATAGAAAGAAGGAAAGAGAGAGAGAGGAGATATAGCGAGAGAGAAGGAAAGAGAGAGAGAGAGGAGAGATAGAGAGAGAGAAGGAGAGGAGAGAAAGAGAGGAGAGATAGAGAAGGAAAGAGAGAGAGAGGAGAGATAGAGAGAGAAGGAGAGCAGAGAGAGAGGAGAGATAGAGATAGAGCAAGAGAGAGAGAGAGAGAGAGAGAGAGAGAGAGAGAGAGAGAGAGAGAGAGAGAGAGAGAGAGAGAGAGAGAGAGAGAGAGAGAGAGGAGAGAACGAGGTAAAGAGCAAGCTACTACACACTAAGTTCATAGGTCCCTGCCTGCTTCCATCCATGGTCCACTGCAAAGGTCATTCAGGAGTGTGTGGCGGATATGCCCACTGAAAGAGGCCAGTTTTCAGCCTGGTTCCCCTCCCTGCCTGCTTCCATCCATGGCCCACTGCAAATGGCCCTGATCATCTACCCACCACTAGGTCTCTGGGCCTGTGGGTCTCTAACTAGGGGGAGGGGGGTGACCAGGTACTGGCTGATCTAGCAACTCATTTATGGACCTGCTATCTGCATCACCTGGGAACCCTGTTATAACAAGACAATCACTAATGTTTGATGGGAGGGGGGGACTCAGAGAGAGCGAGGAGAAACCAGAGTGTTGGTGTAACCAGCGAGGTGAAAGAGGAGAGGTAGAGCGAGAGGTAAAGAGAGAGGTAGAGAGAGGATTAGAGAGAAAGGTAGAGAGAGAGGTAGAGAGAGGTAGAGAGAGAGGTAGAGAGAGTTAGAGAGAGAGGTAAAGAGAGAGGGAGAGGTAGAGAGAGGTAGAGAGAGAGGTAAAGAGAGAGGGAGAGGTAGAGAGAGAGGTAAAGAGAGAGGGAGAGAGGTAGAGAGAGGTAGAGAGAGAGGTAGAGAGAGAGGTAGAGAGAGAGGTGGAGAGAGAGGTGGAGAGAGAGGTAGAGAGAGGGAGAGAGAGAGAGAGAGAGAGGTAGAGAGAGAGGTAGAGAGAGAGGTAGAGAGAGAGGTAAAGAGAGAGGGAGAGGTAGAGAGAGGTGGAAAGAGAGGTAGAGAGAGAGGTAGAGAGAGAGGTAGAGAGTGTATTGAGTCATGTGTTGGAGGTAATGAAGCTTGACCAGCAGGCTGATATATGAGCCTGTTTCCCCTCTCTCCTCTCGGGTGAGGGCTAGGGAGGCGCTGGGCTGGGGTTGGAGGGGTGAGGCTTGGTTTGGCAGAGCACGCTCCTTTCTCCAAGCCCCATTAGGATCACACAGCGGGGAACCACCGCTTCGGCAGGCACAGAGAGCTTCACACACACAGTCACACACACACAGTCACACACACATACAGGACACACACACACAGGACACACACACATACAGGACACACCCACACCCGTGTGAGGCCCTGAACCCCACACTGGTCTAACTGTAGGTGTGAGGCCCTGCACCCCACACTGGTCTAACTGTAGATGTGAGGCCCTGAACCCCACACTGGTCTAACTGTAGGTGTGAGGCCCTGAACCCCACACTGGTCTAACTGTAGGTGTGAGGCCCTGCACCCCACACTGGTCTAACTGTAGGTGTGAGGCCCTGAACCCCACACTGGTCTAACTGTAGGTGTGAGGCCCTGCACCCCACACTGGTCTAACTGTAGGTGTGAGGCCCTGCACCCCACACTGGTCTAACTGTAGGTGTGAGGCCCTGAACCCCACACTGGTCTAACTGTAGGTGTGAGGCCCTGAACCCCACACTGGTCTAACTGTAGGTGTGAGGCCCTGCACCCCACACTGGTCTAACTGTAGGTGTGAGGCCCTGCACCCCACACTGGTCTAACTGTAGGTGTGAGGCCCTGCACCCCACACTGGTCTAACTGTAGGTGTGAGGCCCTGAACCCCACACTGGTCTAACTGTAGGTGTGAGGCCCTGAACCCCACACTGGTCTTACTGTAGGTGTGAGGCCCTGCACCCCACACTGAGGGGGAAACATAGCAATGATATTGACATTGGCATGAGTATATAGACAGACAACACCTGGGCTTGAATGTACTGTCTACTGCCCTCACCACAAACCCACATCAGTCTCCACAGACAGTCCTCACACTGACCTGGCAGACACAGACAGACAGTCCTCACACTGACCTGGCAGACACAGACAGACAGTCCTCACACTGACCTGGCAGACACAGACAGACAGTCCTCACACTGACCTGGCAGACACAGACAGACAGTCCTCACACTGACCTGGCAGACACAGACAGACAGTCCTCACACTGACCTGGCTGACACAGACAGACAGTCCTCACACTGACCTGGCAGACACAGACAGACAGTCCTCACACTGACCTGGCAGACACAGACAGACAGTCCTCACACTGACCTGGCAGACACAGACAGACAGTCCTCACACTGACCTGGCCGACACAGACAGACAGTCCTCACACTGACCTGGCAGACACAGACAGACAGTCCTCACACTGACCTGGCTAACACAGACAGACAGTCCTCACACTGACCTGGCAGACACAGACAGACAGTCCTCACACTGACCTGGCAGACACAGACAGACAGTCCTCACACTGACCTGGCAGACACAGACAATGTGTTGAGATCAAATCAAATTGTCTAGGTCACATTCACACACAGACAGACAGCCATCTGGACAAACCTAGTGATTCACACACAGACAGACAGCCGTCTGGACAAACCTACTGATTCACACACAGACAGACAGCCGCCTGGACAAACCTACTGATTCACACACAGACAGACAGCCGTCTGGACAAACCTACTGATTCACACACAGACAGACAGCCGTCTGGACAAACCTACTGATTCACACACAGACAGACAGCCGTCTGGACAAACCTACTGATTCACACACAGACAGACAGCCGTCTGGACAAACCTACTGATTCACACACAGACAGACAGCCGTCTGGACAAACCTACTGATTCACACACAGACAGACAGCCGTCTGGACAAACCTACTGACTCACACACAGACAGACAGCCGTCTGGACAAACCTACTGATTCACACACAGACAGACAGCCGTCTGGACAAACCTACTGATTCACACACAGACAGACAGCCGTCTGGACAAACCTACTGATTCACACACAGACAGACAGCCGTCTGGACAAACTCCAGGGTTTCTCTTTATTTGTATTATTTTATACATTGTAGAATAATAGTGACGACATCACAACTATGAAATAACACATATGGAATCATGTCGTAGGTAAAGAGGTGTTAAACAAATCAAAATATATTTGATATTCTTCAACGTAGCCACTTTATGCCTTGATGACAGCTGTTTACACTCTGGGTCCCCTGGTGTTGAAGGCTGAGCTGTAGTCAATGAACAGCATTCTCAAATAGTGCACTACTTTAGACCAGAGCCCTATTCCCTATATAGTGCACTACTTTAGACCAGGGCCCTATTCCCTATATAGTGCACTACATTAGACCAGGGCCCTATTCCCTATATAGTGCACTACTTTAGACCAGGGCCCTATTCCCTATATAGTGCACTACATTAGACCAGGGCCCTATTCCCTATATAGTGCACTACTTTAGACCAGAGCCCTATTCCCTATATAGTGCACTACTTTAGACCAGGGCCCTATTCCCTATATAGTGCACTACATTAGACCAGAGCCCTATTCCCTATATAGTGCACTACTTTAGACCAGGGCCCTATTCCCTATATAGTGCACTACTTTAGACCAGGGCCCTATTCTCTATATAGTGCACTACTTTAAACCAGAGCCCTATTCCCTATATAGTACACTACTTTAGACCAGGGCCCTATTCTCTATATAGTGCACTACTTTAGACCAGAGCCCTATTCCCTATATAGTACACTACTTTAGACCAGGGCCCTATTCTCTATATAGTGCACTACTTTAGACCAGGGCCCTATTCCCTATATAGTGCACTACTTTATACCAGAGCCCTATTCCCTATATAGTGCACTACTTTATACCAGAGCCCTATTCCCTATATAGTGCACTACTTTAGACCAGGGCACTATTCCCTATATAGTGCACTACTTTAGACCAGGGCCCTATTCCCTATATAGTGCACTACTTTAGACCAGAGCCCTATTCCCTATATAGTGCACTACTTTAGACCAGGGCCCTATTCCCTATATAGTGCACCACTTTAGACCAGGGCCCTATTCCCTATATAGTGCACTACTTTAGACCAGGGCCCTATTCCCTATATAGTGCACTACTTTAGACCAGGGCCCTATTCCCTATATAGTGCACTACTTTAGACCAGGGCCCTATTCCCTATATAGTGCACTACTTTAGACCAGGGCCCTATTCTCTATATAGTGCACTACTTTAAACCAGAGCCCTATTCCCTATATAGTGCACTACTTTAGACCAGGGCCCTATTCCCTATATAGTACACTACTTTAGACCAGGGCCCTATTCTCTATATAGTGCACTACTTTAGACCAGAGCCCTATTCCCTATATAGTACACTACTTTAGACCAGGGCCCTATTCTCTATATAGTGCACTACTTTAGACCAGGGCCCTATTCCCTATATAGTGCACTACTTTATACCAGAGCCCTATTCCCTATATAGTGCACTACTTTATACCAGAGCCCTATTCCCTATATAGTGCACTACTTTAGACCAGGGCACTATTCCCTATACAGTGCACTACTTTAGACCAGGGCCCTATTCCCTATATAGTGCACTACTTTAGACCAGGGCCCTATTCCCTATATAGTGCACTACTTTAGACCAGGGCCCTATTCTCTATATAGTGCACTACTTTAAACCAGAGCCCTATTCCCTATATAGTGCACTACTTTAGACCAGGGCCCTATTCCCTATATAGTACACTACTTTAGACCAGAGCCCTATTCCCTATATAGTGCACTACATTAGACCAGAGCCCTATTCCCTATATAGTACACTACTTTAGACCAGGGCCCTATTCCCTATATAGTGCACTACTTTAGACCAGGGCCCTATTCTCTATATAGTGCACTACTTTAAACCAGAGCCCTATTCCCTATATAGTACACTACTTTAGACCAGAGCCCTATTCCCTATATAGTGCACTACTTTAGACCAGAGCCCTATTCCCTATATAGTGCACTACATTAGACCAGAGCCCTATTCCCTATATAGTACACTACTTTAGACCAGAGCCCTATTCCCTATATAGTGCACTACTTTAGACCAGAGCCCTATTCCCTATATAGTGCACTACATTAGACCAGAAGTGGGGTGGGGTGCCATTTGGGAGGCAGACACAGACAGCACCTCCATACCAGACGGCATATAGCTGTTAGATGTGTTTTAACTTTACGGTAGTATATTTAGCAAAGATCCCCAGAAAAAACAAGGCTGTAAAGATAAGATTTTAGAGCCGAGGAGAGAGAGATAACCAGGCCCACTATCTGTCTCTATGTCTTCTGCTAAGACCTCTTCTTTCATAGCCTTGACCCACAAATGGAGAGGTAGAGGAGGGAGGGAGGGGTAGAAGGAGAAGGGTGGAGAGGGAGGGAGGGAGGGAGAGGGAGGGAGGGGTAGAAGGAGAAGGGTGGAGAGGGAGAGAGGGAGGGAGGGTTGAGTAGAAGAAGAAGGGGAGAGAGAGGGAGGGATGGGTAGAAGGAGAAGGGTGGAGAGGGAGGGAGGGGTAGAAGGAGAAGGGTGGAGAGGGAGGGAGAGGGAGGGAGGGAGGGGTAGAAGGAGAAGGGTGGAGAGGGAGGGAGGGAGGGGTAGAAGGAGAAGGGTGGAGAGGTAGGGAGAGGGAGGGGTGAGTAGAAGGAGAAGGGTGGAGAGGGAGGGAGAGGGAGGGGTGAGTAGAAGGAGAAGGGTGGAGAGGGAGGGAGAGGGAGGGGGGGGTGAGTAGAAGGAGAAGGGTGGAGAGGGAGGGAGGGAGGGAGGGGTGAGTAGAAGGAGAAGGGTGGAGAGGGAGGGAGAGGGAGGGGTGAGTAGAAGGAGAAGGGTGGAGAGGGAGGGAGAGGGAGGGAGGGGTAGAAGGAGAAGGATGGAGAGGGAGAGAGAGGGAGGGGTGAATAGAAGGAGAAGGGTGGAGAGGTAGGGAGAGGGAGGGGTGAGTAGAAGGAGAAGGGTGGAGAGGGAGGGTGGGGTGAGTAGAAGGAGAAGGGTGGAGAGGGAGAGAGAGGGAGGGGTGAGTAGAAGGAGAAGGGTGGAGAGGGAGGGAGGGAGGGAGGGAGGGAGGGCAGAAAGAATAGAAGGAAGAAAGGAGGATACTTTTTACTGGGTGTATTATATAGAGGTAAAGGAGGGGAGGGATAATGATGGAGACTGTAGATGTTTTACTGGGTGTATTATATAGAGGTAAAGGAGGGGAGGGATAATGATGGAGACTGTAGATGTTTTACTGTGTGTATTATATAGAGGTAAAGGAGGGGAGGAGGGATAATGTTGGAGACTGTAGATGTTTTACTGGGTGTATTATATAGAGGTAAAGGAGGGGAGGAGGGATAATGATGGAGACTGTTGATGTTTTACTGGGTGTATTATATAGAGGTAAAGGAGGGGAGGAGGGATAATGTTGGAGACTGTAGATGTTTTACTGGGTGTATTATATAGAGGTAAAGGAGGGGAGGAGGGATAATGATGGAGACTGTAGATGTTTTACTGGGTGTATTATATAGAGGTAAAGGAGGGGAGGAGGGATAATGTTGGAGACTGTTGATGTTTTACTGGGTGTATTATATAGAGGTAAATGAGGGGAGGAGGGATAATGATGGAGACTGTTGATGTTTTACTGGGTGTATTATATAGAGGTAAAGGAGCATTATGTTCATTATCATCTATCTGATCTGGGTTTACGGCTGCGGTGTGTGTGTGTGTGTGTTCAGATACACAGTTGGGGGTATTTCTGAAACGGTAATGAACTCAAAACTATGGGGGGAGGCCAGGTTGCAGTCACGAGGCAAACTCCAACACACACACACACACACACACACACACACACACACACACACACACACACACACACACACACACACACACACACACACACACACACACACACACACACACACACACACACACACACACACACACACACACACACCGAGGTTGAACCACTTAGCTGAGGAATGCTAATGGTCCAGGAGCAGAGTAGAGGCCGGCGTCCCAAACAGCACCCTGTTCCCTATATGCTCCCTATACAGCACACTCCTTTTGACCAGAATCATCACACTGTATAGGGAATAGGGTGCCGTTGGGACTGCAGGTGAGGTGGAATCTCAATATCATCTCAACTAGAACCTGACCTAAAGCAGAAAAATGTCCCT
The DNA here is from genome assembly GCF_023373465.1 of Oncorhynchus keta. NCBI lineage: Eukaryota > Metazoa > Chordata > Actinopteri > Salmoniformes > Salmonidae > Oncorhynchus > Oncorhynchus keta. The sequence goes on along the minus strand of NW_026290962.1, from coordinate 61,477 downwards.
GAGACATTATCTGATTACTGACTAACTGCAGCAAAAGAACCACTAGAAGGTCATGTATTGTAAAATCATTATGTACTAATGGTTCCCAATATGACTATGTCTTAGCCCAGGAGATATACTTAAATATATATCTGTTTTACAGTGTAGATATGGAGCTTCAGTTCTGGGCTTAGGGGTGGCAAGTAGCCTAGTGGTTAGAGGCCTCTCTCTCTCCCCCAGCTTGTCGTCCCATTCCTGCCAATGGGGGAGAGATGGGGGGATGGAAGGGAGAGGAGGGCAATGAGAACTGTTAAACCCATCAAGCCCTAATTCAATAAATCTGCATAAGGAGAGAAAGGCGAGGCAGCCCGGGTCCAGAACATCAGCATGACACTTCCATCTGAGATCAAACAGCCACTCTTTGATAAATGAAGTTTCCCAAAGACACCTTAATCACCATTTATTTAACAAGGCAAGTCAGTTAACAACTCATTCTTATGTACAATGACGGCCCACCCCGGCCAAACCCAAACGACGCTGGGCCAATTGTGCACCGCCCTATGGGACTCCCAATCACAGCCGGTTGTGATACAGCCTGGAATCGAACCAGGGTCTGTAGTGACTCCCCTAGCACTGAGATGCAGTGCCTCAGACCGCTGCCCCACTCGGGAGCCCCTATACAACAGTGGTGTAAAGTACAGGAGTAAAAATACTGAAGGAGTTTTTTGGGGGAGTATCTGTACTTAACAATTTATATTTTTGACAACTTAAATTTTTACTTGAGTCATTTTCTATTACGGTATCTTCACTTTTACTCAAGTATGGAAATCTGGTACTTTTTCCACTACTGCTAAACAGTATAGTGCTTTTGCCCAGGGCCCATAGGGTGCACTACTGTTAGTGAATACCATGTTCACTACTGTTAGTGAATACCATGCCACCAGGGCCCATAGGGTTCACTACTGTTAGTGAATACCATGCCACCAGGGCCCATAGGGTTCACTACTGTTAGTGAATACCATGCCACCAGGGCCCATAGGGTTCACTACTGTTAGTGAATACCATGCCACCAGGGCCCATAGGGTGCACTACTGTTAGTGAATACCATGCCACCAGGGCCCAGGTTACTTTTTACCATGCAGAGCACCTGTTAAATTAAAGGGTCCTACTGTTAGTGAATACCATCCATCTGGGACAGGAAACGGATCCTGGTCAGGGTGAGTCCCGGTGGCATAAATGGCTCGCTAGAAAAATAATCAGTTCCCATAACATCATTTGGTTTTTCCCTCTCTCTTTTCTCTTGTTCCCCCTATCCTCCTCCTCTTATGCCCCTGTGACCCCCTGCTCCAGACAACAGGATGACCTCACTCTTCCCCCTCCTCCTCTCCTCCCGCTACCCTTCCCTCTCTCCATCCATCCCTCTACCCTTCCCTCTCTCTCTCCATCCATCCCTCTACCCTTCCCCTCTCTCCATCCATCCCTCTACCCTTCCCTCTCTCCATCCATCCCTCTTCCCTCCCTCTACCGTTCCCCCTTCTCCTCTCTCCCATCCATCCCTCCCTCTCCATCCATCCCTCTACCCTTCCCTCTCTCCATCCATCCCTCTACCCTTCCCTCCCTCCCTCTCTCCATCCATCCCTCTACCATTCCCTCTCTCCATCCATCCCTCTACCCTTCCCTCCCTCCCTCTCTCCATCCATCCCTCTACCCTTCCCTCTCTCCATCCCATCCCTCTACCCTTCCCTCTCTCCATCCATCCCTCTATCCCTCCCTCTCTCCATCCATCCCTCTACCCTTCCCCCTCTCCATCCATCCCTCTATCCCTCCCTCTCTCCATCCATCCCTCTACCCTTCCCTCTCTCCATCCATCCCTCTACCCTTCCTCTCTCTCCATCCATCCCTCTACCCTTCCCTCTCTCCATCCATCCCTCTACCCTTCCCTCTCCATCCATCCCTCTGTCAATCCATCCCTTAATATCCATCCCTCTATCCTTCTCTCTCTCCATCCCTCTACCCTCCCTCTCTCCATGCCTTCACGTGCCCTAGGGTCTCCTCCTCCACTCCTTCTCTATGTCGTTAGTATAACAGTATAACGACGCACCACTAATGCTCTGACAGGCCACTGAACCGGGCTGGCGCCGCTGGGCTGAACTGGGGATGGGGACAGGATCCGGAGAGAAAGAGAGAAGGAGATAGAGATGGAGAGAGTGTGACAAGGAGAAAGAGAGTGGGCAAACGAGTGGGTTAGCTGGCATGAGTAGCTAGCTGGCATGAGTAAACACATATCCAAGAAAACTCTTGGAAGACAATGGAAGTTGAATAGAATAATGAATATTCCTCCTTTTATGGCCCAATATGATTAAAAACCATCATGTTCCGGTATTAAAGCCATCAGAGGTTCCATGGTGAAAGGGTTCCAAGCCCCAGTGGTTTGGTTTGGTGAGGGGTAGAGAGAAATGTTTCCTGATTTCACTGGCTGGGTCTTATATAGGGGCTGGGGGCAATAAAATACGTCTCTCTGTCGCTCTCCCTCCCCGTTACACCAGGACACTGATATTATCAGTCAGGCAGTTCTTCATCCCTCCTTCTGTCTTATAGCTGTGATATGGACATTGTTGTGAATATTGTGAGGACAAGGTAAGAGAGGGAGAGATAATCAGGACCTGGATGTCGGGGACTGGGTGAGAAACAAGGTCAAGGTTTGAATATAGATGAATATAGATGAATATAGATACACAACCCAGACTACTATCTGTCTGCCTTGAAGTTACCCATACAGCTCTACCCATCACCAACCCAACCCATACACCTCTACCCACCACCAACCCAACCCATACACCTCTACCCACCACCAACCCAACCCTTACACCTCTACCCACCACCAACCCAACCCTTACACCTCTACCCACCACCAACCCAACCCATACACCTCTACCCACCACCAACCTAACCTCTCCCTACACCTCTACCCACCACCAACCCAACCCTCTACCCACCACCAACCCAACCCATCCCCTCTCTACTACACCTCTACCCATGCCAACCCAACCCATACCTTACACCTCTACCCACCACCAACCCAACCCTTACACCTCCACCCACCACCAACCCAACCCATACACCTCTACCCACCACCAACCCAACCCATACACCTCTACCCACCAACAACCCAACCCATACTGGGGCAACCTCCACTGGGGACCACCAACCCAACCCAGGACACCTCTACCCACCACCAACCCAACCCATACACCTCTACCCACCACCAACCCAACACCTCCCCATCACCAACCCAACCCATACACCTCTACCCACCAACAACCCAACCCTTACACCACATATACCCATCAACCAACCAACCCTTACACCTCTACCCACCACCAACCCAACCCATCATGTCTACCCACCACCAACCCAACCCATACACCTCTACCCACCACCAACCCAACCCCTACACCTCTACCCACCACCAACCCAACCCATACACCTCTACCCACCACCAACCCAACCCATACACCTCTACCCACCACCAACCCAACCCATACACCTCTACCCACCACCAACCCAACCCATACACCTCTACCCACCACCAACCCAACCCTTACACCTCTACCCACCACCAACCCAACCCTTACACCTGTGATACCACCAACCCAACCCATACACCTCTACCCATCACCAACCCAACCCATACACACCTCTACCCATCACCAACCCAACCCTGGACACCTCTACCCACACCAACCCAACCCCCATACACCTCTACCCACCACCAACCCAACCCTTACACCTCTACCCATCACCAACCCAACCCATACACCTCTACCCACCACCAACCCAACCCATACACCTCTACCCACCACCAACCCAACCCTTACACCTCTACCCACCACCAACCCAACCCTTACACCTCTACCCACCACCAACCCAACCCATACACCTCTACCCACCACCAACCCAACCCATACACCTCTACCCACCACCAACCCAACCCATAC
>NW_026290962.1:27500-52500 GCF_023373465.1 Oncorhynchus keta | reverse complement strand
TCCTGTCTGTCTAAAGCCTCAGCTCTGTCCTGTCTGTCTAAAGCCTCATCTCTGTCCTGTCTAAAGCCTCATCTCTGTCCTGTCTAAAGCCTCAGCTCTGTCCTGTCTAAAGCCTCATCTCTGTCCTGTCTAAAGCCTCAGCTCTGTCCTGTCTGTCTAAAGCCTCAGCTCTGTCCTGTCTGTCTAAAGCCTCATCTCTGTCCTGTCTGTCTAAAGCCTCATCTCTGTCCTGTCTAAAGCCTCATCTCTGTCCTGTCTAAAGCCTCAGCTCTGTCCTGTCTGTCTAAAGCCTCATCTCTGTCCTGTCTAAAGCCTCATCTCTGTCCTGTCTAAAGCCTCAGCTCTGTCCTGTCTAAAGCCTCATCTCTGTCCTGTCTAAAGCCTCATCTCTGTCCTGTCTAAAGCCTCATCTCTGTCCTGTCTAAAGCCTCATCTCTGTCCTGTCTAAAGCCTCAGCTCTGTCCTGTCTAAAGTCTCAGTCTTGTCACTGTCTGAAATAATCTGTCTGTCTAAAGCCTCATCTCTGTTGAACCTCGATTATAAACCTCTTACAAGGCCAGGAGTGGAGTGTCCTTTGTTGAACCTCATTATAAACCTGTCTAAAGGCCAGGAGTGGAGTGTCCTGTCTGAACCTCATTATAAACCTCTTACAAGGCCATCTGGAGTGTCCTTTGTTGAACCTCATCTTATAAAGCCTCATCTCTGTCAAGGCCAGGAGTGGAGTGTCCTTTGTTGAACCTCGATTATAAACCTCTTACAAGGCCAGGAGTGGAGTGTCCTTTGTTGAACCTCGATTATAAACCTCTTACAAGGCCAGGAGTGGAGTGTCCTTTGTTGAACCTCGATTATAAACCTCTTACAAGGCCAGGAGTGGAGTGTCCTTTGTTGAACCTCGATTATAAACCTCTTACAAGGCCAGGAGTGGAGTGTCCTTTGTTGAACCTCGATTATAAACCTCTTACAAGGCCAGGAGTGGAGTGTCCTTTGTTGAACCTCGATTATAAACCTCTTACAAGGCCAGGAGTGGAGTGTCCTTTGTTGAACCTCGATTATAAACCTCTTACAAGGCCAGGAGTGGAGTGTCCTTTGTTGAACCTCGATTATAAACCTCTTACAAGGCCAGGAGTGGAGTGTCCTTTGTTGAACCTCGATTATAAACCTCTTACAAGGCCAGGAGTGGAGTGTCCTTTGTTGAACCTCGATTATAAACCTCTTACAAGGCCAGGAGTGGAGTGTCCTTTGTTGAACCTCGATTATAAACCTCTTACAAGGCCAGGAGTGGAGTGTCCTTTGTTGAAGCTCGATTATAAACCTCTTACAAGGCCAGGAGTGGAGTGTCCTTTGCATCAAGGGGCCATTTAAAAAGCATAAAGGTATTGTGAACTGCATTAGAGCCGGTTGTAAACCATAATGGTGTTTATCTCAGGGTGTTTCAAGTCTCCACTCTGAGGGTTAAGGAGTTCCCAGATATCAAGTCTCCACTCTGAGGGTTAAGGAGTTCCCAGATATCAAGTCTCCACTCTGAGGGTTAAGGAGTTCCCAGGTATCAAGTCTCCACTCTGAGGGTTAAGGAGTTCCCAGGTATCAAGTCTCCACTCTGAGGGTTAAGGAGTTCCCAGATATCAAGTCTCCACTCTGAGGGTTAAGGAGTTCCCAGATATCAAGTCTCCACTCTGAGGGTTAAGGAGTTCCCAGATATCAAGTCTCCACTCTGAGGGTTAAGGAGTTCCCAGATATCAAGTCTCCACTCTGAGGGTTAAGGAGTTCCCAGATATCAAGTCTCCACTCTGAGGGTTAAGGAGTTCCCAGATATCAAGTCTCCACTCTGAGAGTTAAGGAGTTCCCAGATATCAAGTCTCCACTCTGAGGGTTAAGGAGTTCCCAGATATCAAGTCTCCACTCTGAGGGTTAAGGAGTTCCCAGCACACAATAACATCAGGATTCAGGAACACTGTGATTCCAACTACACCCATCCTGCCATTGTGCCACTCGTCCATCACCCTCACCCCACTGGTGCCCCCAAACTCTGCCCGAGGCGAGGGTGACCCCCAACCTCTGCCCGAGGCGAGGGTGCCCCACAATCCCCGGTCAGCCCAGATCTATCAGAAGAGAGGGCTAAGAGATACAGATAGGAAGGAGTCTCCTTTCACCTGTCTGCTGCCTCCAGTAAACATCACACACACACACACACACACACACACACACACACACACACACACACACACACACACACACACACACACACACACACACACACACACACACACACACACACACACACACACACACACACACACACACACACACACACACAGGAACATCCAGTGTGTCTAGCAGACAGCTTAGCTACTTCCTTCTGGGTAGACCTGCAGCCCTGTAGAATAACTACTTCATTCTGGGTAGACCTGCAGCCCTGTAGAATAACTACTTCATTCTGGGTAGACCTGCAGCCCTGTAGAATAACTACTTCATTCTGGTTAGACCTGCAGCCCTGTGGAATAACTACTTCATTCTGGGTAGACCTGCAGCCCTGTAGAATAACTACTTCATTCTGCGTAGACCTGCAGCCCTGTAGAATAACTACTTCATTCTGGGTAGACCTGCAGCCCTGTAGAATAACTACTTCATTCTGGGTAGACCTGCAGCCCTGTAGAATAACTACTTCATTCTGGGTAGACCTGCAGCCCTGTGGTTTAGCTACTTCATTCTGGTTAGACCTGCAGCCCTGTGGTTTAGCTACTTCATTCTGGTTAGACCTGCAGCCCTGTGGTTTAGCTACTTCATTCTGGGTAGACCTGCAGCCCTGTGGTTTAGCTACTTCATTCTGGGTAGACCTGCAGCCCTGTGGTTTAGCTACTTCATTCTGGTTAGACCTGCAGCCCTGTGGTTTAGCTACTTCATTCTGGTTAGACCTGCAGCCCTGTGGTTTAGCTACTTCATTCTGGGTAGACCTGCAGCCCTGTGGTTTAGCTACTTCATTCTGGGTAGACCTGCAGCCCTGTGGTTTAGCTACTTCATTCTGGGTAGCCCTGTAGAATGCAGCCCTGTAGAACTTCATTCTGGGTAGACCTGCAGCCCTGTGGTTTAGCTACTTCATTCTGGGTAGACCTGCAGCCCTGTGGTTTAGCTACTTCATTCTGGGTAGGGTAGACCTGCAGCCCTGTGGAATAACTACTTCATTCTGGGTAGACCTGCAGCCCTGTGGTTTAGCTACTTCATTCTGGTTAGACCTGCAGCCCTGTAGATTAACTACTTCATTCTGGGTAGACCTGCAGCCCTGTGGTTTAGCTACTTCATTCTGGGTAGACCTGCAGCCCTGTGGTTTAGCTACTTCATTCTGGGTAGACCTGCAGCCCTGTGGTTTAGCTACTTCATTCTGGTTAGACCTGCAGCCCTGTGGTTTAGCTACTTCATTCTGGTTAGACCTGCAGCCCTGTGGTTTAGCTACTTCATTCTGGTTAGACCTGCAGCCCTGTGGTTTAGCTACTTCATTCTGGTTAGACCTGCAGCCCTGTGGTTTCGCTACTTCATTCTGGTTAGACCTGTAGCCATGTGGTTTAGCTACTTCATTCTGGTTAGACCTGCAGCCCTGTGGTTCCGCTGAGGCAGTGAGAATTTTTTTTACCCCTTTTTCTCCCCAATTTCGTGGTATCCAATTGTTGTCGTAGCTACTCCTTGTCTCATCACTACAACTCCCGTACGGGCTCGGGAGAGACGAAGGTTGAAAGTCATGCGTCCTCTGATACACAACCCAACCAAGCCGCACTGCTTCTTAACACAGTGCGCATCCAACCCGGAAGCCAGCCGCACCAATGCGCCGGAGGAAACACCGTGCACCCGGCCACCTTGGCTAGCGCACACTGCGCCCAGCCCGCCACAGGAGTCGCTGGTGTGCGATGAGACAAGGACACCCCTACCGACCAAGCCCTCCCTAACCCGGGCGACGCTAGGCCAATTGTGCGTCGCCCCACGGATCTCCCGGTCGTGGCCGGTTATGACATAGCATGGGCGCGAACCCAGGGACTCTGATGGCACAGCTGGCGCTGCAGTACAGCGCCCTTAACCACTGCGCCACCCGGGAGGCCCCTGCAGTGAGAATATTTGCCTAATTTTCTCCCCTGCTCTGTCTGTTTTATTTTCCTCTCCCCTTCTCTCCATTCCTCCCATCTGTTCTCTCCATTCCTCCCATCTGTTCTCTCCATTCCTCCCATCTGTTCTCTCCATTCCTCCCATCTGTTCTCTCCATTCCTCCCATCTGTTCTCTCCATTCCTCCCATCTGTTCTCTCCATTCCTCCCATCTGTTCTCTCCATTCCTCCCATCTGTTCTCTCCATTCCTCCCATCTGTTCTCTCCATTCCTCCCATCTGTTCTCTCCATCTTTTTCATTTGATTCCCATCTCCCTCTCTCGTCATCTCAGAGTCTAGACCTGTAGGATACAGACAGACAGAGTCTAGACCTGTAGGATACAGACAGACAGAGTCTAGACCTGTAGGATACAGACAGACAGAGTCTAGACCTGTAGGATACAGACAGACGGAGTCTAGACCTGTAGGATACAGACTGAGATAGTCTAGACCTGTAGGATACAGACTGAGATAGTCTAGACCTGTAGGATACAGACAGACGGAGTCTAGACCTGTAGGATACAGACAGACGGAGTCTAGACCTGTAGGATACAGACTGAGATAGTCTAGACCTGTAGGATATAGACAGAGATAATCTAGGACTTTAGGATATAGACAGAGATAATCTAGACCTGTAGGATACAGGCAGAGATAATCTAGGACTTTAGGATATAGACAGAGATAATCTAGACCTGTAGGATACAGACAGAGATAATCTAGGACTGTAGGATATAGACAGAGATAATATAGTACTGTAGGATATAGACATAGATAATCTAGTACTGTAGGATACAGACAGAGATAATCTAGGACTTTAGGATATAGACAGACATAATCTAGTACTGTAGGATACAGACAGAGAGTCTAGACCTGTAGGATACAGACAGAGATAATCTAGGACTGTAGGATACAGACAGAGATTGAAAAACTCCCATATCTACTGGGTGAAATTCCACAGTGTGCATCACAGCAGCAAGATTTGTGACCTGTTGCCACGAGAAAAGGGCAACCAGTGAAGAACAAACACCATTGTAAATACAACCCATATTTATGCTTATTTATTTTATCTTGTGTCCTTTAACCATTTGTACATTGTTAAAACACTGTATATATATATATATAATATGACATTTGTAATGTCTTTACTGTTTTGAAACTTCTGTATGTGTGATGTTTATTGTTAATTTTTGTTGTTTTTCACTTTATATATTCACTTTGTATGTTGTCTACCTCACTTGCTTTGGCAATGTTAACACATGTTTCCCATGCCAATAAAGCCCTTGAATTGAATTGAATTGATAATCTAGACCTGTAGGATATAGACAGAGATAATCTAGATCTGTAGGATATGGAGAAATCAATCATTTCCAGAGATAATCTAGACCTGTGCCAGAACCGGATACACCCTCAGCACAGGGGGACAAACATCTGCCTGGAGGTGACAGCATCCTCCCACATATGCCCCTAGGCACAACTAGACAACATATAATCTGCAGCTCTGTAGGATACATAGTCAGAGGCTAATCTAGGTAGATACACCTATAGCTCATCTCTTGGAGTATAGACTACTTTATCACTGATAACCCAGAATCTCTCAGAGCGTTAGTCAGTCCACTAACACCCCTATCAGACCACAGCAAAATCACAGTCTACTTAAACAGAGCAATACTCAACCACGAGGCAAAAGCCAAAGGAACTGAGTAACATTAAGAAATGCTATAGGTGGAAGGAATGCAGTTTGCTACCAAAAACAATTAGGCAACAACAAATTCAACTGACAATTTCCTGGGTAAAACGTTCCACTGTAATAGTGAAGGTGTAAACTTGGCAGTAGAAAATCTTAACAGTATATTTGACCTCTCAGCTTCCCTATCAAATCTAAAAATCTCAAATAGAAAACCGTGAAAATTAACAATAATGACAAATGGTTTGATGAGGAATGCAAAAATCTAAGAAAGAAATTGAGAAACCTGTCTCATAGAGACCCGGAAAACCTGAGCTCACTATGAATCACTAAAACAATACAGAAACAGGAAAAAGAAGGAACAGCATGTCAGAAATCAGCTCAATGCAATTGAAGAATCCATAGACTCTAACCACTTCTGGGAAAATTGGAAAACACTAAACAAACAACAACACGAAGAATTATCTATCCAAAATGGAGATGTCTGGGTAAACCACTTCTCCAATCTTTTTGGTTCTATAACAAAGAACAAAGAGCAAAACATATACATGATCAACTACAGATCTTAGAATCAACTATTAAAGACTACCAGAACCCACTGGATTCTCCAATTACATTGAATGAGTTACAGGACAAAATAAAACCCTCCAACCCAAAAAGGCCTGTGGTGTCGATGGTATCCTCAATGAAATGATCAAATATACAGACAACAAATTCCAACTGGCTATACTAAAACTCTTTAACATCATACTTAGCTCTGGCATCTTCCCCAATATTTGGAACCAAGGACTGATCACCCCAATCCACAAAAGTGGAGACAAATTTGACCCCAATAACTACCGTGGAATATGTGTCAACAGTAACCTGGGAAAATCCTCTGCATTATTATTAACAGCAGACTGTGAAAACAATGTACTGAGCAAATGTCAAATTGGCTTTTTACCAAATTACCGTACAACAGACCATGTATTCACCCTGCATTAATTGACAACCAAACAAACCAAAACAAAGGCAAAGTCTTCTCATGCTTTGTTGATTTCAAAAAGCCTTCGACTCAAGGCATGAGGGTCTGCTATACAAACTGATGGAAAGTGGTGTTTAAAACATATGACATTATAAAATCCATGTACACAAACAACAAGTGTGCGGTTAAAATTGGCAAAAACACACACATTTCTTCACACAGGGTGTGTGGGGTTAGACAGGGATGCAGCTTAAGCCCCACCCTCTTCAACATATATATCAACGACTAGAAAAGTCTGCAGCACCCGGCCTCCCCTGCTAGAATCTGTCAAATGTCTGTGTTTGTGTGATGATCTGGTGCTTCTGTCACCAACCAAGGAGGGCCTACAGCAGCACCTGATCTTATGCACAGATTCTGTCAGACCTGGGCCCTGACAGTAAATCTCAGTAAGACCAAAATAATGGTGTTCCAAAAAGGTCGAGTGGACCACAAATACAAATTCCATCTCGACACTGTTGCCCTAGAGCACACAAAAACCTACATACCTTGGCCTAAACATCAGCGCCACAGGTAACTTCCACAAAGGTGTGAACATCTGTTCTATGCCATCAAAAGAAACATAAATTTCAACATACCAATTAGGATTAGCTAAAAATACTTGAATCAGTCATAGAGCCCATTGCCCTTTATGGTTGTGAGGTCTGGGGTCCGCTCACCAACCAAGACTTCACAAAATGGGACAAACACCAAATTGAGACTCTGCACGCAGAATTCTGCAAAAATATCCTCCGTGTACAACGTAAACACCAAATAATGCATGCAGAGCAGAATTAGGCCGATACCCACTAATTATCAAAATCCAGAAAAGAGCCATTAAATTCTACAACCACCTAAAAGGAAGCGATTCACAAACCTTCCATAACAAAGCCATCACAAACAGAGAGATGAACCTGGAGAAGAGTCCCCTAAGCAAACTGGTCCTGGGGCTCTGTTCACAAACACAAACACACCCTACAGAGCCCCAGGACAACAGCACAATTAGACCCAACCAAATCATGAGAAAACAAAAAGATAATTACTTAACACATTGGAAAGAATTAACAAAAACAGAGCAAACTAGAATGCTATTTGGCCAGAGAGTACACAGCGGCAGAATACCTGACCACTGTGACTGACCCAAAATTAAGGAAAGCTTTGACTATGTACAGACTCAGTGAGCATAGCCTTGCTATTGAGAAAGGCCGCCGTTGGCTCTCAAGAGAAGACAGGCTATGTGCTCACTGCCCACAAAATGAGGTGGAAACTGAGCTGCACTTCCTAACCTCCTTGTATGACCATATTAGAGAGACATATTTTCCCCAGATCACACAGATCCACAAAGAATTCGAAAACATATCCAATTTTGAAAAACTCCCATACCTACTGGGTGAAATTCCACAGTGTGCCATCACAGCAGCAAGATTTGTGACCTGTTGCCACGAGAAAAGGGCAACCAGTGAAGAACAAACACCATTGTAAATACAACCCATATTTATGCTTATTTATTTTATCTTGTGTCCTTTAATTATTTGTACATTGTGTATGTATATATATGTATATAGTATATGTATGTATATATATATATATGTATAATATAGACATTTGTAATGTCTTTACTGTTTTGAAACTGTTGTATGTGTAATGACTGTTAATTTTTGTTGTTTTTCACTTTATATATTCACTTTGTATGTTGTCTACTCACTTGCTTTGGCAATGTTATGTTTCTATGCCAATAAAGCCCTTGAATTGAATTGAATTGATATAGACAGAGATAATCTAGATCTGTAGGATATAGACAGAGAGAGACTGGTGATGTATCGGCGCTTCAGTGCTCAGAGAGGCAGAGAGAAACTGAGGGTGTGTGTGTGTGTGTGTGTGTGTGTGTGTGTGTGTGTGTGTGTGTGTGTGTGTGTGTGTGTGTGTGTGTGTGTGTGTGTGTGACATTCTCCCACAGCTCTTGACTTCAGCAGGGGTGAAATCAGAAGCCTTGAGTGTATTTCACACTTAACGCTCCCTGGGCTTAACACTTCAGATGGAGTGTGTCTCACAGCACTGAGAGTGTGTGTGTGTGTGTGTGTGTGTGTGTGTGTGTGTGTGTGTGTGTGTGTGTGTGTGTGTGTGTGTGTGTGTGTGTGTGTGTGTGTGTGTGTGTCTTCGAGCTGTGTCTGTCGATGTCACTGCATCTTCCAACTCAGCTCGCTCTAGCTGTGACAGTGTGTGTGTGTGTGTGTTCTCTGACAGTGTGTGTGTGTGTTCTCTGACAGTGTGTGTGTGTGTGTGGTCTCTGACAGTGTGTGTGTGTTCTCTGACAGTGTGTGTGTGTGTGTTCTCTGACAGTGTGTGTGTGTTCTCTGACAGTGTGTGTGTGTTCTCTGACAGTGTGTGTGTGTTCTCTGACAGTGTGTGTGTGTGTGTTCTCTGACAGTGTGTGAGCTGTGAGGCATCACAGCCTGGTGATACAGGGACATGTGCAGGTGATGATATCACAGAAACCTTAGCAACCAGCTCAGCCCTGGTCTATCTTCTACTAGAGGGTCCCACACACACACACGCACACACATGCGCACATACACACACACACACACACACACACACACACACACACACACACACACACACACACACACACACACACACACACACACACACACACACACACACACACACACACACACACACACACACACACACACACACACACACTAGTTACCTTGGAGATGCCAGTCTGTTCAGTCCTATTTAACATGAGGTAAAGTCGCTGTTTAAAAAGTGAGGTTCTCTTCTCTATTCTTCATAAACATTATTTTCTATAATAGACTGTAACAATCAGAAGGCTCCTGAGTGTATTTCTATAATAGACTGTAACAATCAGAAGGCTCCTGAGTGTATTTCTATAATAGACTGTAACAATCAGAAGGCTCCTGAGTGTATTTCTATAATAGACTGTAACAATCAGAAGGCTCCTGAGTGTATTTCTATAATAGACTGTAACAATCAGAAGGCTCCTGAGTGTATTTCTATAATAGACTGTAACAATCTGAAGGCTCCCCCTCTCTTCATATCTCCCTCTCTCTCCCTCTCCCTCTCCCTCTCCCTCCCACTCCCTCTCCCCCCCCGTCCCCCCCTCCTCCTTGGCCACACCATAGCATCTCTGTCCAGCCAGTGTGTGTGTGCTTTCGGGGCTGGATTTGAGGGCTCTAGCCTATCAATAAAAGACCCACAGAACACGGCCCTAATGATCAAACTCAACAGTGTTTCACAATCACAATAAAGCTGTCTAAGTAGCGTCCTGTTTTATTTGGCTTCACGCGCCCTAAACCTCTCCTTCACTCCTCAAGACTTTGTTTTAATCATTCAGTTATTTTATAATATATCCTTTTATTGCTTCCAACGTGGGCCTATTACAGGGTGAACCCTAACCCTATTCGAGGCTCCCATTTAGGACGCAGCCTTCGAGGTGTTTTATATGATTAAAATGCACTGGCAGAGAGAGACGAGGCCTGAGTGGGTCCTCTGACAACCCGAGCTGAGCGCTTTCACACATACCCATGCCTGTGAAAATAGTCCTTTCCACTGCTGAGGAGGAATGTGCTGGAAAGAGGGATGGAGAGAGAGATGGAGAGAGAGGTGGTGGGCCAACCTCTTTCTCCCCCCATCTCTCTCTCTCTCTATCTATCTCGCTCTCTCTTTCTCCCCCCATCTCTCTCTTTCTCCCCCCCATCTATCTCTTTCTCTCCCCATCTCTCTCTCTCCCCATCTCTCTCTCCCTCTCTCTCCCCATCTCTCTCTCCCCATCTCTCTTTCTCTCTTTCTCCCCCATCTCTCTCTCCCCATCTCTCTTTCTCTCTTTCTCCCCCCATCTCTCTCTCTCTCTCCTCTCTCTCTCTCTCTCTTTCTCCCCCTCTCTCCTTCCTCCTAAAGATGGTGGTCAAAGCCAGGCGTTTATTAGCAGTGTTTTGGGTTTGAAGCGGAGGCCAGTTACTTCAATTGTCATTCAGGGAGTCATTCTTCCCATATTGCCCATTATGACATAATGAGAAGAGGACAAGCTGGGTTCCTTTGAAAAGGCTCATTTGAAAAAGCTCAGTATTGGAAAAGGTGATGGGTTTGGCAGTTCATCTCAGGTTAACCACAGAGGGTGCTGGGTGTTGAGTGGGAGAATAGGGGAGAAGGAGGGAAAGAGGAGACGGATGAATAGGGGAGACTGGGGGAAACTAGGGAAGACTAGGGGAGACTAGGGGAGACTGGGGAGACTAGGGGAGACTAGGGGAGACTGGGGGAGACTATGGGAGACTGGGGAGACAAGGTGAGACTGGGGGAAACTAGGGAAGACTAGGGGAGACTAGGGGAAATTGGGGAGACTGGGCAAAACTAGGGGAGACTGGGGGAAACTAGGGGAGACTGGGGAGACTGGGGGAGACTGGGGGAAACTAGGGGAGACTGGGGGAGAGTAGGGGAGACTGGGGGAGACTGGGAAGACTAGGGGAGACTGGGGGAGACTAGGGGAGACTGGGCAAAACTAGGGGAGACTGGGGGAAACTAGGGGAGACTGGGCAAAACTAGGGGAGACTGGGGGAAACTAGGGGAGACTAGGGGAGACTGGGGAGACTAGGGAGACTGCGGGAGTCTATGGGAGACTGGGGGAGACAAGGTGAGACTGGGGGAGACTAGGGGAGACTGGGGAGACTAGGGGGAGACTGGGGAGTCTAAGACTGGGGAGACTAGGGGAGACTGGGGAGACTAGGGGAGACTGGGGGAGACTAGGGAGACTGGGGAGACTAGGGAGACTGGGGAGACTAGGGAGACTGGGGAGACTAGGGAGACTGGGGAGACTAGGGAGACTGGGGAGACTAGGGAGACTGGGGAGACTAGGGGAGACTGGGGGAGACTAGGGGAGACTGGGGAGACTAGGGAGACTGGGGGAGACTAGGGGAGACTGGGGGAGACTGGAGGAGACTGGGGGAGACTATGGGAGACTGGGGGAGACTAGGGGAGACTGGGGGAGACTGGGGAGACTAGGGGAGACTGGGGGAGACTAGGGGAGACTGGGGAGACTGGGGAGACTGGGGAGACTAGGGAGACTGGGGAGACTAGGGAGACAGGGGAGACTGGGGAGACTAGGGAGACTGGGGAGACTATGGGAGACTGGGGGAGACTGGGGAGACTAGGGGAGACTAGGGGAGACTAGGGGAGACTGGGGGAGACTATGGGAGACTGGGGAGACTGGGGAGACTAGGGGAGACTAGGGAGACTAGGGAGACTAGGGAGACTAGGGGAGACTAGGGAGACTGGGGAGACTAGGGAGACTGGGGAGAGACTAGGGAGACTGGGGAGACTAGGGGAGACTAGGGAGACTAGGGAGACTGGGGA
Organism: Oncorhynchus keta; assembly: GCF_023373465.1. NCBI lineage: Eukaryota > Metazoa > Chordata > Actinopteri > Salmoniformes > Salmonidae > Oncorhynchus > Oncorhynchus keta. The sequence goes on along the minus strand of NW_026290962.1, from coordinate 40,317 downwards.
GACTAGGGGAGACTAGGGGGAGACTAGGGAGACTAGGGAGACTAGGGGAGACTAGGGGAGACTAGGGAGACTAGGGAGACTAGGGGAGACTGGGGAGACTGGGGAGACTAGGGGGGGAGACTAGGGGGAGACTGGGGAGACTAGGGAGACTAGGGAGACTGGGGACTAGGGAGACTAGGGAGACTGGGAGACTAGGGGAGACTGGGGAGACTAGGGGAGACTGGGGAGACTGGGGAGACTGGGGAGACTAGGGAGACTGGGGAGACTAGGGGAGACTGGGGAGACTGGGGAGACTGGGGAGACTGGGGAGACTGGGGAGACTAGGGAGACTAGGGAGACTGGGGAGACTAGGGGAGACTAGGGGAGACTAGGGAGACTAGGGGAGACTAGGGAGACTAGGGGAGACTAGGGAGACTAGGGGAGACTAGGGAGACTAGGGACTAGAGACTGGGGAGACTAGGGAGACTGGGGAGACTGGGGAGACTAGGGAGACTAGGGGAGACTAGGGAGACTAGGGAGACTGGGGAGACTAGGGGGGAGACTGGGGAGACTAGGGAGACTGGGGAGACTGGGGACTAGGGAGACTAGGGAGACTGGGGAGACTGGGGAGACTGGGGAGACTAGGGGGGAGACTAGGGAGACTGGGGAGACTGGGGAGACTGGGGGGAGACTAGGGAGACTGGGGAGACTAGGGAGACTGGGGAGAGAGACTAGGGGAGAGACTAGGGGAGACTGGGGAGACTAGGGAGACTAGGGGAGACTAGGGAGACTAGGGAGACTAGGGGAGACTGGGGGAGACTAGGGAGACTAGGGAGACTGGGGGAGACTGGGGACTGGGGGAGACTAGGGAGACTGGGGAGACTGGGGAGACTAGGGAGACTGGGGAGACTGGGAGACTGGGGAGACTAGGGAGACTGGCGGAGACTAGGGGAGACTGGGGAGACTAGGGAGACTGGGGAGACGGGGAGACTAGGGAGACTAGGGAGACTAGGGAGACTAGGGAGACTAGGGAGACTAGAGACTAGGGAGACTAGGGGAGACTGGGGAGACTAGGGGAGACTAGGGAGACTAGGGGAGACTGGGGAGAATAGTGTGATTCAGTCTTAATGGATGGACATTAAAATAAAGAAAGAAATCAATGAATTAGTGAAAGAATTGTCAGCACTCTAGTGTTGAGATGAGACGGAATAACACACACACACACACACACACACACACACACACACACACACACACACACACACACACACACACACACACACACACACACACACACACACACAGACACAGACACAGACACACACACAGACACAGACACACACACAGACACAGACACAGACACAGACACAGACACAGACACAGACACGCGCACGCACACACACACACACAGACACAGACACAGACACAGACACAGACACAGACACAGACACAGACACAGACACGCACACGCACACGCACACGCACACGCACACGCACACGCACACACACACGCGCGCGCGCAACCCCCGGCGCTACGTGAGCTTAAATCACCACTCTGTCCCTGAGGGAGTGACATCACTCATAAACCACCCCCCTCTCCCCCTTCCTCCGCCTCCCTCCTGCACATTAGCATACATGCTCGTATTGTGTCTGTGTGTGTGTGTGTGTGCGTGTCTGTGTGTGTGTGTGTGTGCGTGCGTGCGTGCGTGTGTGTGCGTGTGTATCTGTGTCTGTGTCTCTGTCTGTCTGTCTGTCTGTCTGTCTGTCTGTCTGTCTGTCTGTCTGTCTGTGTGTCTGTGTGTCTGTGTGTGTGTGTGTGTGTGTGTGTGTGTGTGTGTGTGTGTGTGTGAGGCTGTATCCTTTTAAAAACCTGTCTCTCTGGGGGAACACATGAACAAGGGTGTATGTGCTCTGTGCGTGCATTTGTAGGTGGCACAGGGGAGCTTTCACTTAAATCAATTACACCTCCCCTCTCTCCCTCCTTTCTTCATTCCTTCCCTCCCTCCCTCCCTCCCTCCTGGTCATTGAGGCAGTGACCCCCAATGTTCGCCCGGGGTCTCCCACCCCCTCTACCAGGGGCCCCAGGGGTCTCTCAACCCTTCTCCCAGGGGTTCGTCACACTGATTAGACAGCCAGCTGGTGAAAATGACAGCTAGACCACCTGGCCTGATAACAGCACAGAGCACACAGCCCATAATAACCCCATATCCACAGTGTACAGCCCGTTATTAACCCCACAGACACAGTGTACATCCCATAATAACCCCACAGCCATAGTGTACAGCCCCATAATAACCCCACAGTGCACAGCCCCATAACATCTCCACAACCACAGTGTACAGCTTTAAAATAACCCCACAGTCACACTCTACAGCCCCATAATAACCACTCAGCCACAGTGTACAGCCCATAATAACCCCACAACCACAGTCTACAGCCCCATAATAACCACTCAGCCACAGTGTACAGCCCATAATAACCCCACAACCACAGTCTACAGCCCCATAATAATCCCACAGCCACAGTGTACAGCCCCATAACAACCCCATCCCAACAACCCCACAACCACAGTCTACAGCCCCATAATAATCAGCCACAGTGCCCCACCCAGCCCCCCCATAATAACCCCACAACCACAGTCTACAGCCCCATAATAATCCCACAGCCACAGTCTACAGCCCCATAACAATCCCACAACCACAGTCTACAGCCCCATAATAACCCCACAGCCACAGTGTACAGCCCCATAATAACCCCACAACCACAGTCTACAGCCCCATAATAATCCCACAGCCACAGTGTACAGCCCCATAACAACCCCACAACCACAGTCTACAGCCCCATAATAATCCCACAGCCACAGTCTACAGCCCCATAATAACCCCACAACCACAGTCTACAGCCCCATAATAATCCCACAGCCACAGTGTACAGCCCCATAACAACCCCACAGCCACAGTCTACAGCCCCATAATAATCCCACAGCCACAGTGTACAGCCCCATAATAACCCCACAACCACAGTGTACAGCCCCATAATAATCCCACAGCCACAGTCTACAGCCCCATAATAACCCCACAGTGTACAGCCCCATAACAACCCCATAACCACAGTCTACAGCCCCATAATAATCCCACAGCCACAGTCTACAGCCCCATAATAACCCCACAGCCACAGTGTACAGCCCCATAACAACCCCACAGCCACAGTGTACAGCCCCATAATAATCCCACAGCCACAGTGTACAGCCCCATAATAACCCCACAGTGCCAGCCCCATAACAACCCCACAGCCACAGTGTACAGCCCCATAACAACCCCACAGCCACAGTGTACAGCCCCATAATAATCCCACAGCCACAGTCTACAGCCCCATAATAACCCCACAGCCACAGTGTACAGCCCCATAACAACCCCACAGCCACAGTGTACACAGTGTAAATAACAAACACTAGCCAGCTTCTCTGCCACTCTTTTGCGGGTAGCAACACATCTGTCCCGCTGATCCTCAACACTGGAGCCCCCCAGGGGTGTGTGCTCAGTCCCCTCCTGTACTCCATGTTCACCTACGGCTGCATGGCCAGGCACGTCTACAACACCATCATTAAGTTTGCAGATGACACAACAGTGGTAGGCCTGATCACGGACAACGACGAGACAGCCTATAGGGAAGAGGTCAGAGACCTGGTCGCGTGGTGCCAGAATAACAACCTATCCCTCAACGTAACCGAGACTAAGGAAAAGGAGGCCTGAGCACACCCCCATTCTCATCGACAGGACTGTAGTGGAGCAGGTTGAGAGCTTCAAGTTCCTTGGTGTCCACATACACAACAAACTAGTATGGTCCAAACACACCAAGACAGTCGTGAAGAGGACACGATAAAGCCTATTCCCCCGCAGGAAACTAAAACGATTTGGTAGGGTCCTGAGATCCTCAAAAGGTTCTACAGCTGCAGCAGTGGTTGCATCATTGCCTGGTACTCTGCCACTCTTTCGCAGGTAGCAGTGGCCTCCGACCGCAAGGCACTATAGAGGGTAGTGCGTACGGCCCAGTACATCACTGAGGCTAAGCTGCCTGCCATCCAGGACCTCTACACCAGGCGGTGTCAGAGGAAGGCCATAAAAATGGTCAAAGACCCCAGCCGCCCCAGTCAAAGACTGTTCTCTACTACCGCATGGCAAGCGGTACCGGAGTGCCAAGTCTAGGACAAAAAGGCTTCTCAACTGTTTTTACCCCCAAACCATAAGACTCCTGAACAGGTAATCAAATGGCTACCAGGACTATTTGCATTGTGTGCCCCCCCCAACCCCTCTTTTACGCTGCTGCTACTCTCTGTTCATCATATATGCATAGTCACTTTAACTATACATCCATGTACATACTACCTCAATCAGCCTGACTAACCTGTGTCTGTATGTAGCCTCTCTACTGTATATAACCTCTCTACTGTATGTAGCCTCTCTACTGTATATAGCCTGTCTACTGTATATAGCCTGTCTACTGTATATAGCCTCTCTACTGTATAGAGCCTCTCTACTGTATATAACCTCTCTACTGTATATAGCCTCTCTACTGTATATAGCCTCTCTACTGTATATAGCCTGTCTACTGTATATAGCCTCTCTACTGTATATAGCCTGTCTACTGTATATAGCCTGTCTACTGTATATAGCCTCTCTACTGTATATAGCCTGTCTACTGTATATAGCCTCTCTACTGTATAGAGCCTCTCTACTGTATATAACCTCTCTACTGTATATAGCCTGTCTACTGTATATAGCCTCTCTACTGTATATAGCCTGTCTACTGTATATAGCATCTCTACTGTATATAGCATGTCTACTGTATATAGCCTCTCTACTGTATATAACCTCTCTACTGTATATAACCTCTCTACTGTATATAGCCTGTCTACTGTATATAGCCTCTCTACTGTATATAGCCTCTCTACTGTATATAGCCTGTCTACTGTATATAACCCCTCTACTGTATATAGTCTCTACTGTATATAGCCTCTACTGTATATAGCCTCTACTGTATATAACCTCCTCTACTGTATATAGTCTCTACTGTATATAGCCTCACTGTATATAGCCTCTCTACTGTATATAGTCTCTACTGTATATAGCTTCTCTACTGTATATAGTCTCTACTGTATATAGCCTGTCTACTGTATATAGACTCTCTACTGTATATAGCCTCTCTACTGTATCTAGCCTCTCTACTGTATATAGCCTCTATACTGTATATAACCTCTCTACTGTATATAGCCTCTCTACTGTATATAGCCTCTCTACTGTATATAGCCTCTCTACTGTATATAACCTCACTACTGTATATAGCCTCTCTACTGTATATAGCCTCTCTACTGTATGTAGCCTCACTACTGTATATAGCCTCTCTACTGTATATAGCCTCTCTACTGTATATAGCCTCTACTGTATATAGCACTGTATATAGCCTCTCTACTGTATATAGCCTCTCTACTGTATATAGCCTCAGCTACTGTATATAGCCTCTCTACTGTATATAGCCTCTCTACTGTATATAAACTCACTACTGTATATAGTCTCTCTACTGTATATAACCTCACTACTGTATAGCCTCTCTACTGTATATAGCCTCTCTACTGTATATAGCCTCTCTACTGTATATAGCCTCTCTACTGTATATAGCCTCTCTACTGTATATAGCCTCTCTACTGTATATAACCTCTCTACTGTATATAGCCTCTCTACTGTATATAGCCTCTCTACTGTATATAGCCTCTCTACTGTATATAGCCTCTCTACTGTATATAGCCTCTCTACTGTATATAGCCTCTCTACTGTATATAGCCTCTCTACTGTTATTTTTCAGTGTCTTTTTACTGTTGTTTTATTTCTTTACTTACCTATTGTTCACCTAATACCTTTTCTGCACTACTCAAACGTTTCTTCTCATAAGGGATTACGTTTGAAAAGGACGAGGCTGTGGTAGTTTGTCTTTCAGCAGACGTTTTAGGAATCGTGCGACTTGAATTGGCATTGCGTAGTCTCACGCATTCCTCCCATTCCCCGGGTGGGAGACAGTGGGTTAACTGCCTGTTCAGGGGCACTAGGCTGCCCATTCCCCCGGGTGGGAGACAGTGGGTTAACTGCCTGTTCAGGGGCACTAGGCTACCCATTCCCCCGGGTGGGAGACAGTGGGTTAACTGCCTGTTCAGGGGCACTAGGCTACCCATTCCCCCGGGTGGGAGACAGTGGGTTAACTGCCTGTTCAGGGGCACTAGGCTACCCATTCCCCCGGGTGGGAGACAGTGGGTTAACTGCCTGTTCAGGGGCACTAGGCTACCCATTCCCCCGGGTGGGAGACAGTGGGTTAACTGCCTGTTTAGGGGCACTAGGCTACCCATTCCCCCGGGTGGGAGACAGTGGGTTAACTGCCTGTTCAGGGGCACTAGGCTACCCATTCCCCTCATGGGAGACAGTGGGTTAACTGCCTGTTCAGGGGCACTAGGCTACCCATTCCCCGGGTGGGAGACAGTGGGTTAACTGCCTGTTCAGGGGCACTAGGCTACCCATTCCCCCGGGTGGGAGACAGTGGGTTAACTGCCTGTTCAGGGGCACTAGGCTACCCATTCCCCCGGGTGGGAGACAGTGGGTTAACTGCCTGTTCAGGGGCACTAGGCTACCCATTCCCCCGGGTGGGAGACAGTGGGTTAACTGCCTGTTTAGGGGCACTAGGCTGCCCATTCCCCCGGGTGGGAGACAGTGGGTTAACTGCCTGTTCAGGGGCACTAGGCTACCCATTCCCCCGGGTGGGAGACAGTGGGTTAACTGCCTGTTCAGGGGCACTAGGCTACCCATTCCCCCGGGTGGGAGACAGTGGGTTAACTGCCTGTTCAGGGGCACTAGGCTACCCATTCCCCCGGGTGGGAGACAGTGGGTTAACTGCCTGTTCAGGGGCACTAGGCTACCCATTCCCCCGGGTGGGAGACAGTGGGTTAACTGCCTGTTCAGGGGCACTAGGCTGCCCATTCCCCGGGTGGGAGACAGTGGGTTAACTGCCTGTTCAGGGGCACTAGGCTACCCATTCCCCTAGGGTGGGAGACAGTGGGTTAACTGCCTGTTCAGGGGCACTAGGCTACCCATTCCCCGGGTGGGAGACAGTGGGTTAACTGCCTGTTCAGGGGCACTAGGCTACCCATTCCCCCGGGTGGGAGACAGTGGGTTAACTGCCTGTTTAGGGGCACTAGGCTACCCATTCCCCCGGGTGGGAGACAGTGGGTTAACTGCCTGTTTAGGGGCACTAGGCTGCCCATTCCCCCGGGTGGGAGACAGTGGGTTAACTGCCTGTTCAGGGGCACTAGGCTGCCCATTCCCCCGGGTGGGAGACAGTGGGTTAACTGCCTGTTCAGGGGCACTAGGCTGCCCATTCCCCCGGGTGGGAGACAGTGGGTTAACTGCCTGTTCAGGGGCACTAGGCTGCCCATTCCCCCGGGTGGGAGACAGTGGGTTAACTGCCTGTTCAGGGGCACTAGGCTGCCCATCAGTTGCAGGTGATGGAAGAGGTTGGTTGTCCTGCTGCTTTTCGTAGTGATTGTCTTTCTGACACATTTTGCACAGGACATTCGTTTGCTGAACATCAGACCTCTTAAACCCGAACCACATCCATATTACTGAAAACATCAGACCTCTTAAACCCGAACCACTTCCATATTACTGAAAACATCAGACCTCTTAAACCCGAACCACATCCATATTACTGAAAACATCAGACCTCTTAAACCCGAACCACATCCATATTACTGAAAACATCAGACCTCTTAAACCCGAACCACATCCATATTACTGAAAACATCAGACCTCTTAAACCCGAACCACATCCATATTACTGAAAACATCAGACCTCTTAAACCCGCCACATCCATATTACTGAAAACATCAGACCTCTTAAACCCGAACCACATCCATATTACTGAAAACATCAGACCTCTTAAACCCGAACCACATCCATATTACTGAAAACATCAGACCTCTTAAACCCGAACCACATCCATATTACTGAAAACATCAGACCTCTTAAACCCGAACCACATCCATATTACTGAAAACATCAGACCTCTTAAACCCGAACCACATCCATATTACTGAAAACATCAGACCTCTAAACCTGTTCCATATTACTGAAAACATCAGACCTCTTAAACTGAACCACATCCATATGACTGAAAACATCAGACCTCTTAAACCCGAACCACATCCATATTACTGAAAACATCAGACCTCTTAAACCCGCCACATCCATATGACTGAAAACATCAGACCTCTTAAACCCAAACCACATCCATATTACTGAAAACATCAGACCTCTTAAACCCGAACCACATCCATATGGAAAACATCAGACCTCTTAAACCCATTCCACATCCATATTACTGAAAACATCAGACCTCTAACTGCCTCCATATCACTGGGCATCAGACCTCTTAAACCCAACCACATCCATATTACTGAAAACATCAGACCTTAAACCCGCCCACATTCAGGGGCTGAAAACATCAGACCTCTTACCCATTCACATCCATATGGGAAAACATCAGACCTCTAAACTGCCATATTACTGGGGCACATCAGACCTCTTAAACCCGGGTCCATATTACTGAAAACATCAGACCTCTTAAACCCGCCACATCCATATTACTGAAAACATCAGACCTCTTAAACCCGAACCACATCCATATTACTGAAAACATCAGACCTCTTAAACCCGCCACATCCATGGAAAACATCAGACCTCTTAAACCCAAACCACATCCATATTACTGAAAACATCAGACCTCTTAAACCCGAACCACATCCATATGACTGAAAACATCAGACCTCTTAAACCCGAACCACATCCATATTACTGAAAACATCAGACCTCTTAAACCCGAACCACATCCATATTACTGAAAACATCAGACCTCTTAAACCCGAACCACATCCATATTACTGAAAACATCAGACCTCTTAAACCCGAACCACATCCATATTACTGAAAACATCAGACCTCTTAAACCCGAACCACATCCATATTACTGAAAACATCAGACCTCTTAAACCCGAACCACATCCATATTACTGAAAACATCAGACCTCTTAAACCCGAACCACATCCATATTACTGAAAACATCAGACCTCTTAAACCCGAACCACATCCATATTACTGAAAACATCAGACCTCTTAAACCCGAACCACATCCATATTACTGAAAACATCAGACCTCTTAAACCCGAACCACATCCATATTACTGAAAACATCAGACCTCTTAAACCCGAACCACATCCATATTACTGAAAACATCAGACCTCTTAAACCCGAACCACATCCATATTACTGAAAACATCAGAACTCTTAAACCCAACCACATCCATATTACTGAAAAAAACATTGCTGCCCTTTTTGGGGGTGATTTCATCCTCACGAGTGCTGAGCTGGCGTCCTCAGGAGAGGCTGAGATGGCGTCCTCAGGAGAGGCTGAGCTGGCGTCCTCAGGAGAGGCTGAGATGGCGTCCTCAGGAGAGGCTGAGCTGGCATCCTCAGGAGAGGCTGAGCTGGCGTCCTCAGGAGAGGCTGAGCAGGCGTCCTCAGGAGAGGCTGAGCTGGCGTCCTCAGGAGAGGCTGAGCTGGCGTCCTCAGGAGAGGCTGAGCTGGCGTCCTCAGGAGAGGCTGAGCAGGCGTCCTCAGGAGAGGCTGAGCTGGCGTCCTCAGGAGAGGCTGAGCTGGCGTCCTCAGGAGAGGCTGAGATGGCGTCCTCAGGAGAGGCTGAGCATGGCGTCCTCAGGAGAGGCTGAGATGGCGTCCTCAGGAGAGGCTGAGCTGGCGTCCTCAGGAGAGGCTGAGATGGCGTCCTCAGGAGAGGCTGAGCAGGCGTCCTCAGGAGAGGCTGAGATGGCGTCCTCAGGAGAGGCTGAGCGTCCTCAGGAGAGGCTGAGCAGGCGTCCTCAGGAGAGGCTGAGATGGCGTCCTCAGGAGAGGCTGAGATGGCGTCCTCAGGAGAGGCTGAGATGGCGTCCTCAGGAGAGGCTGAGATGGCGTCCTCAGGAGAGGCTGAGATGGCGTCCTCAGGAGAGGCTGAGATGGCGTCCTCAGGAGAGGCTGAGATGGCGTCCTCAGGAGAGGCTGAGATGGCGTCCTCAGGAGAGGCTGAGATGGCGTCCTCAGGAGAGGCTGAGATCCTCAGGAGGCTGAGATGGCGTCCTCAGGAGAGGCTGAGATGGCGTCCTCAGGAGAGGCTGAGGCTGAGATGGCGTCCTCAGGAGAGAGATGGCTGAGATGGCGTCCTCAGGAGAGGCTGAGATGGCGTCCTCAGGAGAGCGCTGAGAGGCTGAGCGGCATCCTCAGGAGAGGCTGAGATGGCGTCCTCAGGAGAGGCTGAGATGGCGTCCTCAGGAGAGGCTGAGATGGCGTCCTCAGGAGAGGCTGAGATGGCGTCCTCAGGAGAGGCTGAGATGGCGTCCTCAGGAGGCTGAGATGGCGTCCTCAGGAGAGGCTGAGATGGCGTCCTCAGGAGAGGCTGAGCAGGCGTCCTCAGGAGAGGCTGAGATGGCGTCCTCAGGAGAGGCTGAGCAGGCGTCCTCAGGAGAGGCTGAGCTGGCGTCCTCAGGAGAGGCTGAGATGGCGTCCTCAGGAGAGGCTGAGCAGGCGTCCTCAGGAGAGGCTGAGATGGCGTCCTCAGGAGAGGCTGAGCTGGCGTCCTCAGGAGAGGCTGAGATGGCGTCCTCAGGAGAGGCTGAGATGGCGTCCTCAGGAGAGGCTGAGATGGCGTCCTCAGGAGAGGCTGAGATGGCGTCCTCAGGAGAGGCTGAGATGGCGTCCTCAGGAGAGGCTGAGCTGGCGTCCTCAGGAGAGATGGCTCCTCACGGAGAGGCTGAGATGGCGTCCTCAGGAGAGGCTGAGATGGCGTCCTCAGGAGAGGCTGAGATGGCGTCCTCAGGAGAGGCTGAGATGGCGTCCTCAGGAGGCTGAGATGGCATCCTCAGGAGAGATGGCTGAGGCTGAGATGGCGTCCTCAGGAGAGGCTGAGATGGCGTCCTCAGGAGAGGCTGAGATGGCGTCCTCAGGAGAGGCTGAGATGGCGTCCTCAGGAGAGGCTGAGATGGCGTCCTCAGGAGAGGCTGAGATGGCATCCTCAGGAGAGGCTGAGATGGCGTCCTCAGGAGAGGCTGAGATGGCGTCCTCAGGAGAGGCTGAGATGGCGTCCTCAGGAGAGGCTGAGATGGCGTCCTCAGGAGAGGCTGAGCAGGCGTCCCTCACTTTCCATGTTGGTGGAACTCTTACCGCTGCTACACCTCTCCGGCGTGGTTACAAGTGTGTGAAAGGCTGTGATTGGTGGATAACCTCTGTGCACGTGTTGGACTGACAGAGAAGAGACAGTGAGCTGCTGCGTTTGTAAAACGTTACATCATCATAACAGAACCTCCATTCTTGCCAAACAGGTATTTTCTATATCGCGCAAAAACATAAACGTGAATATATCGGGAAAAAAATCTATATATCGCCCAGCCCGAGCTGGAGGAGAGGCATGATGGCACAGACTGGGGTGTTTCTCTCTCTCTCCGACTGGAGGGCAGCCAGCCCGGTCCAAACCCACCAGGACCCTGGGCAGTGCCGCCACCAGAACATCAGAACAGGCGCCATGCGGCCGCTCCAGTCCCGTCTCAGCACTGCCTCCCTCTCCTCTCACTCAGATCCTCACAGCCCAGATATACCTCATCTCCCATAGTGACCCACATAACAACCAACCAGCCATTACACAGTCTCTCTCACACACATTCAGACGCACACTCAAGACACGCACGCACACGCACACACACACACACACACACACACACACACACACACACACACACACACACACACACACACACACACACACACACACACACACACACACACCCTTCCCATCTGTCTCTGCCAGACCAGCCCATTACTCCCCTATGCCAGTGTGTCAGTCCCTCTCCTCTACTGTGGTCAGTGGGCTCTATGAGCCCCATTCCCTGACTGCCTTTCCTCTCTGTACAGCTGGGTTGTTTTATTGTGTTAGAGCTGTTCACAGGATGTTGTTTTATTGTGTTAGAGCTGTTCACAGGATGTTGTTTTATTGTGTTAGAGCTGTTCACAGGATGTTGTTTTATTGTGTTAGAGCTGTTCACAGGATGTTGTTTTATTGTGTTAGAGCTGTTCCCATAACCCTCTACCCAGCTGTCTATATAGACTGTATAGTGACCCTCTACCCAACTGTCTATATAGACTGTATCATGACCCTCTACCCAGCTGTCTATATAGACTGTATCATGACCCTGTACCCAGCTGTCTATATAGACTGTATCATGACCCTCTACCCAGCTGTCTATATAGACTGTATAGTGACCCTCTACCCAACTGTCTATATAGACTGTATAGTGACCCTCTACCCAGCTGTCTATATAGACTGTATAGTGACCATCTACCCAGCTGTCTATATAGGCTGTATAGTGACCCTCTACCCAGCTGTCTATATAGACTGTATCATGACCCTCTACCCAGCTGTCTATATAGGCTGTATAGTGACCCTCTACCCAGCTGTCTATATAGACTGTATCATGACCCTCTACCCAGCTGTCTATATAGTGACCCTCTACCCAGCTGTCTATATAGACTGTATCATGACCCTCTACCCAGCTGTCTATATAGACTGTATCATGACCCTCCACCCAGCTGTCTATATAGACTGTATCATGACCCTCTACCCAGCTGTCTATATAGACTGTATCATGACCCTCTACCCAGCTGTCTATATAGACTGTATCATGACCCTGTACCCAGCT
>NW_026290962.1:7500-22500 GCF_023373465.1 Oncorhynchus keta | reverse complement strand
ACAGGGAAGCAGTTACTGGGGTACAGGGAAGCAGTTACTGGGGTACAGGGAAGCAGTTACTGGGGTACAGGGAAGCAGTTACTGGGGTACAGGGAAGCAGTTACTGGGGTACAGGGAAGCAGTTACTGGGGTACAGGGAAGCAGTTACTGGGGTACAGGGAAGCAGCTACTGGGGTACAGGGAAGCAGTTACTGGGGTACAGGGAAGCAGTTACTGGGGTACAGGGAAGCAGTTACTGGGGTACAGGGAAGCAGTTACTGGGGTACAGGGAAGCAGTTACTGGGGTACAGGGAAGCAGTTAGTGGGGTACAGGGAAGCAGTTACTGGGGTACAGGGAAGCAGTTACTGGGGTACAGGGAAGCAGTTACTGGGGTACAGGGAAGCAGTTACTGGGGTACAGGGAAGCAGTTACTGGGGTACAGGGAAGCAGTTAGTGGGGTACAGGGAAGCAGTTAGTGGGGTACAGGGAAGCAGTTAGTGGGGTACAGGGAAGCAGTTACTGGGGTACAGGGAAGCAGTTACTGGGGTACAGGGAAGCAGTTAGTGGGGTACAGGGAAGCAGCTATAGGCTAGCAATCCTCTATGTATGTATTCCATTTGGCAAATGTTTTCTCTGGTATTTCATATGTTTTCAATATGGACCAGTGGGGAGTTTGGAAATATATGCAACATTTGCGTTATGTAGAAACGGAGGCCAACTTTTCCACAAGTTTCAATATTAATTATTTACTGTGGCAAGAAAAGAAGGTGAACCCTTTGGAATTACCTGGATTTCTGTGTGAATTGGTCCAACATTTGATCTGATCTTCATCTAGGTCACAACAACAGACAAACACAGTCTGATTAAACTAATAACATACAAACAATTATACGTTTTCTTGTCTTTATTGAACACACCATTCTCAGTGCAGGGTGGGTAAAGTATGTGAACCCTTGGTTTTAATAACTGGTTGACCCTCCTTTGGCAGCAGTACCTCAACCAGACGTTTTCTGTAGTTGCGGATCAGACCTGCACGACGGTCAGGAGGAACATCCAGGTGCTCTTTTGCGAACTTCAGATGTGCAGCAATGTTTTTTTTGGACAGACGTGGCTGCTTCCGTGGCATCCTCTCATGAACACCATTCATATTTAGTGTTTTACATGTCATAGACTCGTCAACAGAGATGTTAGCATGTTCCAGAGATTTCTGTAAGTCTTTAGCTGACAGTAGGATTCTTCTTAACCTCATTGATCATTCTGCTCTGTTCTCTTGCTGTCATCTTTGCAGGATGTCCACTCCTAGGGAGAGTAGCAACAGTGCTGAACTTTCTCCATTAAGGGACAATGTGTCTTACTGTGGACTGATGAACATCAAGGCTTTTAGAGATACTTTTGTAACCCTTTCCAGCTTTATGCAAGACAACAATTATCAGTCTTAGGTCTTCTGAGATCTCTTTTGTTCGAGGCATGGTTCACATCAGGCAATGCTTCTTGTGAATAGCAAACTCAAATGTTGTGAGTGTTTTTTATAGGGCAAGGCAGCTCTAACCAACATCTCATTGATTGGACTCCAGGTTAGCTGACTCCTGACTCCAATTAGCTTTTGGAGAAGTCATTAGCCTAGGGGGTTCACATACTTTCCCCAACCTACACAGTGAATTATGTATTGAAAATATAGACAAAAAAATGAATAATTTGTGTGTTATTATTTTAAGCACACTATGTATGTCTATTGTTGTGACTTAGATGAAGATCAGATCAAATGTGATGACCAATTCATGCAGAAATCCAGGTAATTCCAAAGGGTTCACTTACTTTTTCTTGCCACTGTAGCGTTTAAATTCAGCGTCAGAAAACTCACCCGTAACCATGTCAACTGGTCTAAATGAAAACTGAGAGGAGAGAGGGAGAGAGAGAGGACACAGGACAGGGAGGAGAGGAGAGAGGGAGAGAGAGAGGAGATGGGACAGAGAGAAGAGGAGAGAGGGAGAGAGAGAGGAGAGGGGCAAGGAGGAGAGGAGAGAGGGAGAGAGAGAGGACACGGGACAGGGAGGAGAGAGGGAGAGAGGACACGGGACAGGGAGGAGAGAGGGAGAGAGGACACGGGACAGGGAGGAGAGAGGGAGAGAGAGAGGAGATGGGACAGGGAGGAGAAGAGAGAGAGATGGGACAGGGAGGAGAGGAGAGAGGGAGAGAGAGAGGAGATGGGACAGGGAGGAGAGAGGGAGAAAGAGAGGAGATGGGACAGGGAGGAGAGAGGGAGGGAGAGAGAGAGAGGACACAGGACAAGGAGGAGAGAGGGAGGGAGAGAGAGAGAGGACACAGGACAAGGAGGAGAGGAGAGAGGGACAGAGAGAGAGGACACGGGACAAGGAGTCCTATGAAATAACAGAGACACATTTGGCAGTGAAGGGGTTACAGCGTGGGTAAGTGAAATCCTCTTATTTTGGGCCCTGCTCCTAGCCCTGACTCGCCCCTGGTCCCTGCTCCTAGCCCTGACTCTCCCCTGGTCCCTGCTCCTAGCCCTGACTCGCCCCTGGTCCCTGCTCCTAGCCCTGACTCGCCCCTGGTCCCTGCTCCTAGCCCTGACTCGCCCCTGGTCCCTGCTCCTAGCCCTGACTCGCCCCTGGTCCCTGCTCCTAGCCCTGACTCGCCCCTGGTCCCTGCTCCTAGCCCTGACTCGCCCCTGGTCCCTGCTCCTAGCCCTGACTCTCCCCTGGTCCCTGCTCCTAGCCCTGACTCGCCCCTGGTCCCTGCTCCTAGTCCTGACTCGCCCCTGGTCCCTGCTCCTAGCCCTGACTCGCCCCTGGTCCCTGCTCCTAGCCCTGACTCGCCCCTGGTCCCTGCTCCTAGCCCTGACTCGCCCCTGGTCCCTGCTCCTAGCCCTGACTCGCCCCTGGTCCCTGCTCCTAGCCCTGACTCGCCCCTGGTCCCTGCTCCTAGCCCTGACTCGCCCCTGGTCCCTGCTCCTAGCCCTGACTCTCCCCTGGTCCCTGCTCCTAGCCCTGACTCGCCCCTGGTCCCTGCTCCTAGCCCTGACTCGCCCCTGGTCCCTGCTCCTAGCCCTGACTCGCCCCTGGTCCCTGCTCCTAGCCCTGACTCTCCCCTGGTCCCTGCTCCTAGCCCTGACTCGCCCCTGGTCCCTGCTCCTAGCCCTGACTCGCCCCTGGTCCCTGCTCCTAGCCCTGACTCGCCCCTGGTCCCTGCTCCTAGCCCTGACTCTCCCCTGGTCCCTGCTCCTAGCCCTGACTCGCCCCTGGTCCCTTGTCCCTGCTCCTAGCCCTGACTCACCCCTGGTCCCTGCTCCTAGCCCTGACTCGCCCCTGGTCCCTGCTCCTAGCCCTGACACTCCCCTGGTCCCTGCTCCTAGCCCTGACTCGCCCCTGGTCCCTTGTCCCTGCTCCTAGCCCTGACTCGCCCCTGGTCCCTGCTCCTAGCCCTGACTCGCCCCTGGTCCCTTGTCCCTGCTCCTAGCCCTGACTCGCCCCTGGTCCCTGCTCCTAGCCCTGACTCTCCCCTGGTCCCTGCTCCTAGCCCTGACTCGCCCCTGGTCCCTTGTCCCTGCTCCTAGCCCTGACTCTCCCCTGGTCCCTGCTCCTAGCCCTGACTCGCCCCTGGTCCCTTGTCCCTGCTCCTAGCCCTGACTCGCCCCTGGTCCCTGCTCCTAGCCCTGACTCGTCCCTGGTCCCTGCTCCTAGCCCTGACTCGCCCCAGCCCTGCTCTTAGCCCTGATTCGCCCCTGGTCCCTGCTCCTAGCCCTGACTCGCCCCTGGTCCCTGCTCCTAGCCCTGACTCGCCCCTGGTCCCTGCTCCTAGCCCTGACTCGCCCCTGGTCCCTGCTCCTAGCCCTGACTCGCCCCTGGTCCCTGTTCTTAGCCCTGACTCGTCCCTGGTCCCTGCTCCTAGCCCTGACTCGCCCCAGCCCTGCTCTTAGCCCTGACTCGCCCCTGGTCCCTGCTCCTAGCCCTGACTCGCCCCTGGTCCCTGCTCCTAGCCCTGACTCGCCCCTGGTCCCTGCTCTTAGCCCTGACTCGCCCCTGGTCCCTGCTCTTAGCCCTGACTCGTCCCTGGTCCCTGCTCCTAGCCCTGACTCGCCCCAGCCCTGCTCCTAGTCCTGACTCGCCCCTGGTCCCTGCTCCTAGCCCTGACTCGCCCCTGGTCCCTGCTCCTAGCCCTGACTCGCCCCTGGTCCCTGCTCCTAGCCCTGACTCGCCCCAGCCCTGCTCCTAGTCCTGACTCGCCCCTGGTCCCTGCTCCTAGCCCTGACTCGCCCCTGGTCCCTGCTCCTAGCCCTGACTCGCCCCTGGTCCCTGCTCCTAGCCCTGACTCGCCCCTGGTCCCTGCTCCTAGTCCTGACTCGCCCCTGGTCCCTGCTCCTAGCCCTGACTCGCCCCTGGTCCCTGCTCCTAGCCCTGACTCGCCCCTTGGTCCCTGCTCCTAGCCCTGACACGCCCCTGGTCCCTGCTCCTAGCCCTGACTCGCCCCTGGTCCCTGCTCCTAGTCCTGACTCGCCCCTGGTCCCTGCTCCTAGCCCTGACTCGCCCATGGTCCCTGCTCCTAGTCCTGACTCGCCCCTGGGCCCTGCTCCTAGCCCTGACTCGCCCCAGCCCTGCTCCTAGTCCTGACTCGCCCCTGGTCCCTGCTCCTAGCCCTGACTCGCCCCTGGTCCCTGCTCCTAGTCCTGACTCTCCCCTGGTCCCTGCTCCTAGCCCTGACTCGCCCCTGGTCCCTGCTCCTAGCCCTGACTCGCCCCTGGTCCCTGCTCCTAGCCCTGACACGCCCCTGGTCCCTGCTCCTAGCCCTGACTCGCCCCTGGTCCCTGCTCCTAGTCCTGACTCGCCCCTGGTCCCTGCTCCTAGCCCTGACTCGCCCCTGGTCCCTGCTCCTAGCCCTGACTCGCCCCTGGTCCCTGCTCCTAGTCCTGACTCGCCCCTGGGCCCTGCTCCTAGCCCTGACTCGCCCCTGGTCCCCGCTCCTAGCCCTGACTCGTCCCTGGTCCCTGCTCCTAGCCCTGACTCGCCCCTGGTCCCTGCTCCTAGCCCTGACTCGCCCCTGGTCCCTGCTCCTAGCCCTGACTCGCCCCTGGTCCCTGCTCCTAGCCCTGACTCGCCCCTGGTCCCTGCTCCTAGCCCTGACTCGCCCCTGGTCCCTGCTCCTAGTCCTGACTCGCCCCTGGTCCCTGCTCCCAGCCCTGACTCGCCCCAGCCCTGCTCCCAGCCCTGCTCTGATGTTACAACACCATACCCAGTGTGTGTGTGTGTGTGTGCCTCTCATAGGCCCTACTCTGTGTAAATGTCATTAGTATCTCTTTATAGAGTGGAATGTGTCACTAGAGAAAGTAAATAGGCCAATATAGACTCTTTTATTAATCTCATTTACAGTTTCTCTCTTTACTAAAGACAACCCAAAACAACACCAAGCCTTTCCTTAACTGGAGGAAGAGGAGGAGGAAGAGGAGGGAGGGAGTGGGGAGAAGTGTTGAAGAGGAGATGGAGGAGGAGTCAGCATCACCTCACAGTAAAAACCATCTCCCTCTCTCTCTCTCTCTCTCTCTCTCTCTCTCTCTCTCTTCCCTAATCTACAACTGTGTACTCCTCACTTCTATCGTCAACACATAACTATCCCCAGCCCTGTCCCCAGCCCAACACAGTAAATTGTCTGTAAATTGACACTTAGATTAGAAAAGGGGTCAACTCTTTCCAGCTTCACAGTCATTTGTAAGGTTTTGTTGGGTTCTGTAAGAGCAGGGAATATAAATTGTCTGGAAGTCTAGATATACATTGTACTCCTGCTAAAACAACAGGCTTCTCTCCAGAGGAAAGAGAGAGTGATCTGAGACGGTGGTGCCAAAACCTCTACAATACTGGACTGTTTTCTAGCTGGGCTGGGGGGACTGTTTTCTAGCAGGGCTGGGGGGGACTGTTTTCTAGCTGGGCTGGGGGGACTGTTTTCTAGCAGGGGCTGGGGGGGACTGTTTTCTAGCAGGGCTGGGGGGACTGTTTTCTAACAGGGCTAACAGGGCTGGGGGGGGACTGTTTTCTAACAGGGCTGGGGGGGACTGTTTTCTAACAGGGCTGGGGGGGACTGTTTTCTAACAGGGCTGGGGGGGGACTGTTTTCTAGTAGGGCTGGGGGGACTGTTTTCTAGCTGGGCTGGGGGGGACTGTTTTCTAGCAGGGCTGGGGGGGGACTGTTTTCTAGCAGGGCTGGGGGGGACTGTTTTCTAGCAGGGCTGGGGGGGACTGTTTTCTAGCTGGGCTGGGGGACTGTTTTCTAGCAGGGCTGGGGGACTGTTTTCTAGCTGGGCTGGGGGGACTGTTTTCTAGCAGGGCTGGGGGGACTGTTTTCTAGCTGGGCTGGGGGGGGACTGTTTTCTAGCTGGGGGGGGGGACTGTTTTCTAGCTGGGCTGGGGGGGCAGACTGTTTTCTAGCTGGGGGGGGGAGGGGGTCTGTTTTCTAGCTGGGCTGGGGGGGGCTGTTTTCTAGCTGGGGGGGGGGGACTGTTTTCTAGCTGGGGGGGGACTGTTTTCTAGCTGGGCTGGGGGGACTGTTTTCTAGCTGGGCTGGGGGGGGGGGACTGTTTTCTAGCTGGGCTGGGGGATTGTTTTCTAGCTGGGCTGGGGGGGATTGTTTTCTGGGGGAGCTGGGCTGGGGGACTGTTTTCTAGCTGGGGGGGCTGTTTTCTAGCTGGGCTGGGGGGGGACTGTTTTCTAGCTGGGCTGGGGGGGGGACTGTTTTCTAGCTGGGGGGGGACTGTTTTCTAGCTGGGCTGGGGGGACTGAATACAAGGCAGGTTTTTGGCTCGAGACGACAACATTGAAAAGCATTTATTTTCTTCATGTGGTCTACCCGATGACAACCGTTTGGCTGAAGAACAAACCATCTTTAAGATATTTATTTGATTTTTCTGAGAGTAAACTCAGTTTTGTCGGGGGGGAGTTTTCTGTACACATACAGAACAGGAGAGAAAGGATCCATCTATGTTGTTTCTGGAGGAGACTTTCTTCACTGACTGAGGTTCCCTAACTGTGTGTGTACTTCATTTATTCATTGTTTTATTGAACCTTTACTTAACTAGGCAGTGTGTGTGTGTGTGTGTGTGTGTGTGTGTGTGTGTGTGTGTGTGTGTGTGTGTGTGTGTGTGTGTGTGTGTTCTTCACTGTGTGTGGTGTGTGTGTGTGTGTGTGTATTCATGTTTTGTGAACCTTGTGTGTGTGTGTGAGTGAGTGTGTGTGTGTGTGTGTGTGTGTGAGTGAGTGAGTGTGTGTGTGTGTGTGTGTGTGTGTGTGTGTGTGTGTGTGTGTGTGTGTGTGTGTGTGTGTGTGTAGGCTATTAGATCTACTGAGCAGCTGAACCTTACTGCTCAAAGTGAATTGAATGATCATCATTGGTTTGATTGAATCAGAACCCAGTCCAGAGGGAATCAGGACATAGACATGCCAACACCAGCTGGCTCTGAAAAACTCTAGTACTGGGAATGTGCCTGTGTTGAGAGGGGTGGTAGGAGGAGGGTTAGCAGTCAGGGGTTAGAGGTCAGAGTCCTACCTGCTCTGGGGTCATGTTGTGAAGCTGTGTCTCCCAGGTGGTGTGTTGAGAGCTGTGGTAGGAGGAAGGGTTAGGGGTCAAGAGTTAGAGGTCAGAGTCCTACCTGCTCTGGGGTCATGTTGTGAAGCTGTGTCTCCCAGGCGGTGTGTTGAGAGTTGTGGTAGGAGGAGGGAGGTGTCAGGTCCTGCAGGATCTGGGGGTCTCTCTCCTGACACAGGTCTCTCAGGTGACCAATATACATCTTCAGCTTACTGCGGTTCTGGTTCAGGTCCAGGAGAGGAGGGATGATCTGGAGAGGAGGAGGAGGAGGAGGAGGAGGAGAGACAGTTGAAACGTGGCTCCATGGGAAGTGGAGTAGGAAGTGAATAGAGAGACAGGCTCGATGAGGATGAAGGACAGAACATGCAGCAGCTGAATGAACACACCATCTTACACCATCTTACACCATCTTACACCATCTTACACCATCAACTCCGTTCCATCTCATCACAGAGGAATGAAGGGGAGAATGATTGAAAAGGGTTCCCAGGACACCCCACAGTAGGGCTGGATGAATAGGAGCTATTCAACACACCTCTAAACATCTCAGAAAGCTCTGAAACACTGAGACACTGTAAAGCTCTTTCTATACTCCCACTGTCTACCCCTCTACCACAGATATGACCATGGTTCTGCCTAATGAAGATCTATGGAGAGGCAGCTATTTATGCCTGGATTAGGTGGTGGCAGAGGCATCTCAAGGTGGGGTTTTGGTGACCCAGTGTGTGTGAATTGTGACCCAATGTGTGTGTGTGTGTGTGTGTAGGCTATTAGATCTACTGAACTGTGCAAACACAGCTGAACCTGAACCACGCGTGTGTGTGTGTGTGTGTGTGTGTGTGTGTGTGTGTGTGTGTGTGTGTGTGTGTGTGTGTGTGTGTGTGTGTGTGCGAGAGGTGTGGGCAGAGCACACACAGACTCCATCCCCTGTGGCACCCTATTCCCTATTTAGTGCACTAGGGTCCATAGGACTCTGGTGAAAGGTAGTGTACTACATAGGGAATATGGTGCTGTTTTGGGAGTGCAGAGAATGACACTCTGTTAGCGTTTGAACTCGAGCAGCGAAATAGCCATCGTCCTCAGTTACTAGAATATACATCCATCAAAGAAGGGAAACATGGAACATGGAAAAATTTACTATTACTATTACATTATTACATTACCATACTATCAAACTATCATTACATTTATTAACATATTTATCATTTACATTTATTATTACAACATTATTTACATAGTAATTCTTTGAATGACATGATATTTATTATTACATTGGCTTACTTTACGACACTTATATTTATTATTATAATATTATTATATTTATTGGCTATATTTATTATTACATTTATTACTTTATTACTATATTTACTATTACATTAAGCCATTTCTTTGTTTATTACTTATATTTATTACTTACTAATTTTTTACTATATTTATTACCATTACTATTGCTTATTTTTTATACACATTTACATTATTATTTACATTTATTATTTACTATCATTTTTATTTTTTAAACATTACATTTTTACTATTTTATTTATTATTTATTATTTATTATTATTTTATTATTTATTATTTGCTATAAACACTTACTACTTTATTATATTTATTACTTTTATTAAAAATTTTGACATTTATTTATTATTTATATTTGCATAAAATTTACTTTATTATTATTACATTTATTATTACAATATTTACATTTATTTACATACTAAACATTATTGCTTATATTTATTTACATATTACCATTTACCATACTATTTAGTTTACTATTTTTATATTATTTAATATTTTTACTTATTACGACATTATTCCATATTATTGCACTTACTTACATTTATTATTACCACCACTTTTACCATTTACTCATCACCACCACTTTACCATTACCAACCACCACTTATTACATTACCCTTACTATTACACAACTATTTACTATTACCTTATTACATTTATTTTTACCCCATTTACATATTGGCTTTATCACTTATTATTTATTTACATTTTACTATATTTTATATATTTATTACATATTTTATATTTATTACATAACAAATTTATTTTATTGGATTATTATTATTATTAAGATTACGGCAGAGCATTTTTATTGGGACATATTAGATATTTGTTATTTATTATTATAAATTGGCTTATTACAGCTTTTATACTTATAATTTTTGTACTTTATCAATTACATTTAGACGGAGAGAGCCCTATTTATTTATTACACATTTATTATTATATTACATTTATTATTGTGTGAACATTTATTATTACATTATTTACTATTTATTGTGTCTTACTATTTATTTACATTATTATTATTTATTACATTTATTATCTATATTTATTGGTGAATTTATTACCTTTTATTATTATACATTATTACATTATTATTAGGCTTATTATTGGCCATTATTATTAATATTATTTATAGTTATTACTTTTTATTTATTATTACATTATTATTACATTTACATTTAGCTTACTTATTTAATTATTAAATGAGGATTTATTACATATTTACATTATTAGGAAATTATTAAACATATATTATTTTTATTATTACATTATTTATTTTATTTACATTACATTATTTATTATAAATTATTATTTATTTTTATTTAATAACATTAGAGGAGGAATTATTATTTTATTTATTTTACAGGGAAAGAGACAATTTATTATTACTTATTATTTTTATTATTATTTATTATTTACTATTATTTATTATTTGCCCTCATTTTACATTATTTACATTACATTATTATTACTTTATTTTATTATTTTTATTACATTTATTATTTATTTATTATTTAAGAACATTAGGAGGAAATTTACATTTATTATTACATTTATTTATTTATTATTATTTAAATTTATTGATTATTATTTATTTATTACATATTTATTATTTATTTACAAATATATAATTATTATTATATTTATTATTTATTTTATTTATTATGAAATTTTATTATTATTATTTTTTACATATTATTATATTTATTATTTATTTTTTATTATTTATTTATTATATTTATTATTTATTTTTATTATTTATTATTTTTTTATTTATTATTTATTATTTATAGGGATTATTATTTTTATTGCCACCATTGAGTATTTATTTATTATTACATTATTACTTATTTTATTATTTATTATTATTTACTATTTACATATTTATTATTTTTTTATTATATTATTTATTTATTATACTTATTTATTATAAATTATTTATTTTTATTACAATTACTATATTTATAACATTTAACATTTATTTAAGATTATTATTTACTTATTATTTAACATTATTATTATGTATTTAATTATTTACTATTATATTTACATTTATTATTACTTATTTATTAATTTTTACATTTATTATTTTTTATTGACATTTATTTTATTTACTTACTATTATTTATTATTTATTTTTTTTACATTATTTATTATTTGGAATTATTGGCCTATTGATTTATTTTGAGCAGGACATTTATTTATTTAACATTGGGATGACACAATTTCACCAGATTTTATTACTTACATATTTTTACTTATTATTTATTATTACACATTTTTTTTTAGATAATTACTATTAAGTCCACATTATTTACTTATTATATTATTATTTAATTTTTAGAATTATTATTTATTATTTATTTATTGCTAAACATTTATTAATAATTACTATATTATTTATTAAAATTACTTATTTATTTATTTATTATTATACTTTTATTTATTTACTATTTATTACTTATTATTTATTATTTATTTATTATTATTATTTAATTTACTTATTATTATTTATATTTATTATTTATTTTACAGATTACATTTATTAAGGGGATACTATTACTATTACATTATTTATATTTATTGCTATTATTTTATTTATTTATTAATAGAGATATTAGATTACTATTATTTTAAATCAGGGATTTTACCAAAGGATGATTATTTGTTTATTTATTTATTATATTACCACTAAAATGCATTTACAATTTTACTATACTTATAGCATTATTTATTACATATTTATTACTTATTTACCAGGTGCTTATTTATTTAAACATGGATTTATTACCAAACATTTTTTATTTACACAAATTTATCATATTATTGGGGGTCCTTTACCACACGATTTATTACTTAAACTTATTATTTTTATATATTTATTGGTTATATTACTTTATACTATTTTACATTAAAACTATTTTATTTATTATTATTTATTACATATATTTAGACATGTATTACATATTTATTTACAAACATATTATTTATTACATTTATTATTTATTTATTTTTTATTACATATTTTAAACATTATTTACATTATTATTATTTATTATTTACATTTATTATTATATTTATTTAACATATTTTTACCTTTTACATTATTATTACTTTATTACATATTTTTATTTATTACATTTTTATTATTATTATATTATTATTTTTATTATTTATTATTATATTATTTTTATTGGCCATATTATTTATTATATAGTAGATATTATTACTTACATTGGGCTTACATTTATTATTACATTTTATTTACTTTATTTACATTTTATTTTTATTATTTATTATTTATTACTTTATTATTTAACACATTATTTATTATTATATTTATTACAAACATATTATTTTTACATTATTTATTATTATTTATTTATTATTATTTATTATTATTACATATTTATTATATTTATTATTATTACAATATTTACATTTATTTATTATTTTATTATTTATTTATTATACTTATTATTATTTATTATTACATTATTATTTATTATTTACAAATTTTATTATTATTTATTAAATTATTTATTTACTTACATATTTATTTATTATTTTACATATTAAATTATTTATATTATTTATTACTTATATTTATTATTACATTATTACTATTATTATTATTATTTATTATTATATATTATTATTATTATTATTTATTACATTTTATTATTATTATTATTTATTATTTTTATTATTATATTTTTATTATAAGATTATATATATTATTATTTAAACCATTTACTATTTATTTAGATATTTTATTATTTATTATTATTATTTACATTTATTTTATATTTATTATTATATTTATTATTACTTTTTAACTTATTTATTTATTACTTATATTTATTTATTATTTATATTTATTATTATTTATTATTTATTTTATTTATATTATTGGAATATTTATTTTATATTTATTTATTATTTTTATTATTACATATTTATTAACTTATTTATTATTTATTTATTACATTACTTTGACTTATTACTTATTATTATTAGATTTATTATTATATTTATTATTACATATTTTATTATTTTATATTTTTTATTATATTACATATTATTTATTTATTATTTATATATTAGAGGCTTTATTATTTATTATTTATTTATTTACACATACATTTATTATTATTATTATTATTTATTATTATTATTATATTATTTATTTATTTTTATTATTATTTATTTATTTATTTTATTTATTACTTATTTTTATTTTTTTATTATTTTATTTTATTTTATTATTTTTTATTTATTTATTACTTATTATTTATTATTTATTTACCACCATATTTATTATTGGTGAAGATTTTATTATTATTATTTAGTTTATTACATATTATTATTTATTATTTTATTATTACTATTTTATTATTATATTATTTATTATTTATTACAGACATTATTTATTATTTATTTATTTATTTATTATTTTATTTATTATTACTATTTATTACTTATTTTACTTATTTACTTATTATTATTATTTTATATTATTTATTTTTATTATATTATTTATTTATTATTTTTATTATTTACATTTATTATTATTTTTTTTATATTATATATTATTAAATTATTTACATTATTGTATATTATTTATTTATTATTATTTTATTTATTATTATTTATTATATTTATTATTATTATATTATTATTACATTATTTATTATTTATTTATTTATTTATTACATTTTATTACCATTTATTTATTATTTACATTTATTAGTATTATTTTTACATTTATTATTTATTATTTATTATTATTTTATTTATTACATTTATTATTACATTATTATTTATTTTATTATTATATTTATTATATTTATATTTATTACTATTTATTTATTATTTTTATATTTATTTATTTATTACTTTATTATATTATTATTTACTTATTTATTATTTATTATTAAATATTATTTACATATTTATTATTATTTATTAAACATTTTATTATTTATTTATTATTTATTTATTACATTTATTATTACATTTTTATTATTATTATTTATTATTATTATTACATTTTATTTTTATTACTATATTTTATTTTTATTTATTATTTATTACATTTTATTATTATTATTTATTTTATTATTACGATTATATTACATTATTTTTATTTATTTTATTGATTTTATATTATTATATTTATTGGATTTTATTATTATTATTATAGAATATTATTTATTACATTATTACTTATTTATTATATTTATTTACTATTTATTATTTTTACATTATTTATTTATTTACATTTTATTATTTATTATTTATTTATTATTTATTATTATTATATTTATTATTACATTATTATTTTTACATTATTATTATTATTTATTGCTATTATTATTATTACATTATTTATTAAATTACAAATTATTTATTTTTATTTATTTATTTTATTTTTACATTTATTATTTTATTTACTTTATTATTATTATTTATTACATTTATTATTATAATATATTACCCTATTTATTATTTATTATTTACATTATATTTATTATTTATTATTATTATTATTTATTATTATTTATTATTATTATTATTTATTACATTTATTATTATTTTATTTTATTATTATTTTATATTTATTTTTTATTTATTACTTATATTTTATTTATTATATTTATTTATTAATACTTTACATTTATATTTATTATTTATTTATTATTATATTAACATTTTACTTATATTTATTATTACTATTTATTATTTAGATTATTTATTTATTTACATATTATTTTATTTTTTATTTATTACTTTATTACATATATTTTTTACATTATTATTATTTTATACATTATTATTTTTATTATTTTTTTATTTTATTATTATTATTATTTTTTATTTATTATTTATTATTTTATTTATTATTTATTATTATTATTTATTACCATTATTTATTATTTACTTATTACATATTTTATTATTTATTATTTTTTATTATATTATTATTATTATTTTTATTACATTTATTTATTTATTTATTTATTATTTATTATTACATATTTATTTATTATTTATTACTTTATTATTTATTATTATTTTTTATTACTTATTATTTATTATTTATTTATTTTTATTATTTAATTATTA
>NW_026290962.1:0-2500 GCF_023373465.1 Oncorhynchus keta | reverse complement strand
TTTATATTTATACTATTATTTACATTTTATTATTATTCATTATTTATTTTATTATTTATTTATTACATTTATTTATTTATTATTTTTTATTTATTTTATTATTTTTACATTTTAATTTATTTTTTATTATTTATTATTTTTAATTATATTTTTTATTTATTATTTATTATTAAATTTATTATTATTATTTATTATTTATTATTTAAATATTTATTATTTATTGCTATATTTATTCATATTTTTACATTTTATTACATACAGGATTTTTATTATTTATTATTTATTTTATTTACATTATTTACAGTTATTTATTTATTATTATTACATTTATTATTTATTTATTATTATTTTTATTGTTATTATTTATTTATTTATTATTTATTATTTATTACTTATTATTTTATTTATTTATTTATATTTATTATTTATATTTATTTATTTAACATATTATTTTTACATTTATTTATTAGAAATTATTGGAAGAGAGAAAGTAAGGGAGAGGATGGAGAAAATAGGTTTCATCAGTCTGATGTCTGAAGAGGTCTGATTTCAGTCTGAGAGGGAACATTTGTATTCACACACTCTGATTAATTCTTATTAGCCCATGTATCTTTTCAGCAGAACCCAATGTTATTCTGTTATTGTCCTGGGTGCAGGAGACAACTGCACTCTAGGGTGGATCAGGACTGGAAGGAGGAGAGAGGGAGGGAATGGAAGGAGAGAAGGGAGGGAATGGAAGGAGAGAGACATAATGGGGAGAGAGAGAGGGAGGAATGGAAGGAGTTCAACAGGGAGGGAATGGAAGAGTGAAAGAGAAAGAGAGAGACCATGTCTGACACAGACAAGAAAGAGAGAGAGAGAGAAAGAGACAGACAGACAGAGGTATGGTAGTGTGGGGAGAGATTCAACAGGAAAGCTAGAGGGAGAGACCATTAGTGCTGAGTCAAAGAGAAAGGGATGAGAGAGAAAGAGTTCTCAGAAAGGACATTTTCCAAGAGAAAATGTCTGAGTGGAGACCAGCAACAAACTTATGACCTGGAATCAAAATGGGACAAGAGAGAGAGAAGAAATAAACCTCAGAGTCTGATGATGAGAGTTGATCAAAAGGATGGTAGGATTAGAGAACAGGAGAAAGAGATTAAAAAAGAGCAATAGTCTGACTGGGTCTATCAATAAGAGGTTCAACAGTCTGAGCAACAGTACCCCAGCAACAGTCTGCAACAGTATAGCAAGCTGGAAACAGTCAACAGTACCACAGGTAAGTATCATCTGTCTGACACACCAGATAGAATATGTCACAATCATTATGCAGCGACAGGAGTCTGATGGCCAGATAGCTGACCCTCAAGGACTATCTGATGGGAGACAAGTCTCCAAGTCTGATGGGCATAGAAGCTGTTTGCAACAGTCTGATCCATCCCCCGCAGAGAACTGTCATAATGGGGACAGAATGAGTCTGTTGCAAAGTTCTGAATGCCTATCATGCCGTAGATACACCTGCATGGTTAGATCAGCCTAGTCATGACCTCATCAGAGGAGAGGAGTTGGACCATCGTGACCGTGGTCAGAGGAGATAGGAGAAGACCAGTCTGACTGGTCAGATGAGAGGAGGGAAGGATCTTGACTGACCATCATGCTGGAGAGGAGGGATGGACCCTGACTGGTCAGGAGGAGAAGAGGGGGAGGACAGTCTGACTGGTCATAGGAGAGGAGGGATGGAAGCAGTTTGACTGGTCAGAGGGAGGAGGGAAGGACCCTGACTGGTCAGAGGAGTAGGATAGTCAAGGACCCTGACTGGTCAGAGAGGAGTGAAGGACCCTTTGGTCAGAGGAGACAGGGTTAGGATCCCTGACTGGTCAGATTTGAGAGGAGGGAGGACCCTGACTGGTCAGAGTCTGAGAGAGGAGGGATGACCATGTCTGACTGGTCAGAGGAGACAGGGAAGGACCCATGACTGGTCAGAGCTGGAGGGACAGGGAAGGACCCTGACTGGTCAGATGGAGAGGAGGGAAGGACCACTGGTCATAATAGAGGAGGATGGACCCATGACTGGTCAGGGGAGAGGAGGGAAGGACCCTGACTGGTCAGAGGAGGGACAGGAGGTTGTATTAACTGGTCAGAGGAGAGGATGATGGACATGAGGAGGTCAGAGGAGAAGGAGGGATACAGACCCTCACAGACAGAGGGAGAGGAGGGATTAGGACCCTGACTGGTCATAGGAGACAGGATTAAACCCTGACAGAAAAAGAGGAGATGAGGAGAAGAAACCCTGACTGGTCAAGGACAGGAGGGACTGGACCCTGACTATATCAGACCAGAAGAAACAGGGAAGGACCCTGACTCATATCAGAACTCTGAGAGAGAGAGGACATGACTGGCAGGGAGAGGTCAGTCTAATGGCTGTCAGTCCATCTACAGAATCATAACATGCGGAGGCTCAGAGAGATAAAGACAGGTATCTCACTGAGGGGGAAAAATGAGAGCAATACGTAACTGAACG